>NC_091123.1:38871317-39171317 GCF_040183065.1 Periplaneta americana
AAAACTCATTACACAGAACAGATCACTATTTTTGAGCTTTATAGGCCTAGGCCTATATAATTTGAATACTGAAACAAATTGCAACAGAAATTAATTTAATGGTTCTTTGTTTTTATCATTTATAAGAAAATCGTTAAAAATTTGTTGCCTTGCAGCACGAATTTAATTCTTAGAACCAATATTTTACTCGTAATAATATAGGCACTAACAGCGACAATAACAAAGATCGGCATGCAGTTACTAAAATATCTTCAATAGGAACAAATCTTTAATAATTACATCAAAAAATTATATTAATATTTATACAGTTCTGCAGCATCGATATATTATTGAATCTTGAGGTAATGTTTGTATTTATTTACGTTTGAAATATTGGTAGGCCTAGGTACCTTTTATGAACCAACCTATGTACACTATCAAACCAGGCAAATAGTATCGTGCGAATGCATATCAATACCTCTTTGTATTACCAATTTACCCAGAGGCAGCTTGTGTGTGCTCGCATTTATTTATCCTGGGGACATTTCACTTCTACTCATTTCGTTTTAATTAGGAAGGCAAACGAAACATTGTGATTTAAATAAAGAGAATTCACACAGCTATGGAAGAACAAAAACATGCTCCACGTCTATTTTAAACTATGTGATTCGACTTTATAAAGCAATTTTTATTAGCAATGTTATTTGTGCTATTATTACAATACAGCATGTATCGGAGATTTTTTTTATATTTCTGTCGGGGTTTTTACTTCGTCCCAGCGAAATTAAATTGACAAATAACTGCTTTTGAACACTTTTTACTGTAAAAAACCAATGCTTATATACAGAAAATCGTATTTGTTTTTCTAAAAAAAAAAAAAAAAACACACAAATCAATTTTCCAAGATTAATTACATAAAGACTAGCGCTTCATTATTCCTTACAACCCCTACCTTTTCGTGCCGATGAACAAGTTTCCAGAGATAAGCCACAGAAATATCTTCGAATAGCTACTTATCAATTAGGCCCTATAGTTTCACTTTTGACGTGAAGTTCGTTCCAGTATTAAGGTGCGATCCCTGAAAAATCGACCGACACATTTTCAGATCCGTTTTGTATCACCTATAATTTCTAAACTATATTACATATTCCAATGGAGTCAACAGCGATCGACAGTTGAATGAGCAATGTATCCAATCGACCTTGAGTTGGAGCGGGTGACGTTATATAACGAACGTGGGAGAGAGGCATCACTCACAATACAAGTTAAACGTGAATATAATATTTATTTATTTATTATTTATTTATTTATTTATTTATTTATTTATTTATTTTTCTAATAATTGTAACATAAAATATAATATAAACAGAAAAACTTTAGCTCGTCCCTGAAAGAGTAGAACTCGTGCTCAGGGGCGGATTCCTGAATTGAAAAAATATATAGTAGGAATATAGTAGTAATATAGTAGTAATAGTAGACGAAATGAAATTCTTAATTTAGTTGAACCTAAATGTTTCACATCTGCTGCTTTACTACGCAGTACAAATTATGGTCCACGTCTATATAATTCGATAATAAAATTTCATCCAGAATTGGCTACTTTAAGCAATGAAATTTTCAGATCCAGAATTAAAAAATATATATGACAGACTCCCCTGTATTATATTATGTACCATGTATTGTAAAACGAGTTTATTTCTATCCTAAGTATATTTTTTTCTATCTTATCTTGGTTACTATATCAACATGACCTGTACTAATTATACTACTAATAATAAGTTAATATTAATCCACCAATCTCAATATCGTCTCTTTTTTCGCTCAGTTATTACTGGTATTATTATTACTAACTTTATTATTATCATCTTTAGGTGACCTTTTCTTCTTAAGTATTCTGTCTACAAAGTATGTATATTTATGTAACGGAACTGTCCCCGAACACGAGCTTTGCTCTTTCGGGGTACTTTAATATAACGTTTTTATGTATATGTTATTATTATTAAATAAATCTAAATCTAAATATATAGTAATAATTTGAAATAAACGTACAGGAATTCCTTCAACCTTTTCTCCATATAGTCATCCATTACTGCAATGAGGCAGAGTCTGTTGGCAGCGAAACGTAGCGTAAAATATTCTACATTTGAATCAGAGTTCAACGCTGAATATGTAGCACATCATTAATAAACATAAATAAAACTTTTGATAATTATTTTATGAAAGAAGTACTATATGTAAATTCAAATGTAGGGATGAAAATTACAGTAGGCTATAATCGTCGTAAGCTCTGCTGGTAGGTTTGTTGGAAGAGACCATTTTTCTTACAGATTCCTGGTACGGGATAGAACAAAAATGTAATAGTCAGCGTACGTGCAAGACAAGACAGAGGCAAGCATCACACCAACAAGGCCACGCAGAGGTGAGAAAATGTGATGTGAGACTTTGCGTCGGCAATTTTTTCGATGTTTAACATACCAGAATGAATTACTGGAGGTAGCAATGGCCAGAAACTATTGTTAAGATAACTGAACTTAAACGAGTGCAATATTTAGTGTCAAAAGTGTGTTTTATGTGTAAAAAATAAGTATAAACTGACTCTGAAACCTTGGAACAATATGCCAAAATCTGAAAAAACATGGCGCTCTCAATTACTGGAAGTAGCAATGGCCAGAAAATATTTTTAAGATAACTGAACTTAAACGAGTGCAATATTTAGTGTCAAAAGTGTGTTTTATGTGTAAAAAATAAGTATAAACTGACTCTGAAACCTTGGAACAATATGCCAAAATCTGAAAAAACATGGCGCTCTCAATTACTGGAAGTAGCAATGGCCAGAAACTATTTTTAAGATAACTGAACTTAAACGAGTGCAATATTTAGTGTCAAAAGTGTGTTTTATGTGTAAAAAATAAGTATAAACTGACTCTGAAACCTTGGAACAATATGCCAAAATCTGCAAAAACATGGCGCTCTCAGGATATTACTATCCTACACAAAAGTGGATATGTTTATTTAATAAGTGATAAAAATCTCATATCTTTATCTTTAAAATTAGCTAATTTATTAATTTATTGTCTAACCATTGTAACAATCCGAACATGGTAACTGGATATTTAAATGGCTAAGGGTTCAAAGTGTTAAAACCTACTAATGTTATTAACAGGCTTCGGTCCAGGGCACAGAAACGCATGAAGTTCAGAACGCACGGTCGATAGTTTTGTGTTGGTCGAGTGGATTGGGAGATGGAGCGCGCCGTTACTTTGTGTTTCAACATGTAAACAGTCCGTCATAGTACGGCACAAATATATTTCACTCTGTACAGATGCAGCATATACAGTACATTCTTAGTGTAGACAATAAAAGTCTACCATTAAAGTATTAACGTGAGTTGTAACCTTCAAACAGATGTCCCTACGCCGAAGCCTGTTACACGTACCGCAGCCAAGCAGCAATACACACAACGGATCCACCTGTGCTGTTGCAGTCACCCCACACGGGTCATGACGTCATTTA
The DNA here is from genome assembly GCF_040183065.1 of Periplaneta americana. Classification (NCBI taxonomy): domain Eukaryota; kingdom Metazoa; phylum Arthropoda; class Insecta; order Blattodea; family Blattidae; genus Periplaneta; species Periplaneta americana. The sequence goes on from NC_091123.1 coordinate 38,874,810, forward strand.
TACTCCGTGTACTCTAAACCTCACACTGGTTACTCTGTGTCTCTAGGCCGAAGCGTGGTTATTAATCAAATAATTCAGACGGATGAATTTTCACCTATGATAGTAATGAAATATTCCAAAACGATGACAGTATTTCAAGGTTAACAAAATTGTTTGTAAGATATTCATCGGCTCTAGAAATGTCAGATTTCATCAAAATGTTGGTAAATAATGTTTTTGCCTAATGTGAAAGCTCATTTCTTCTAGTTTTAAAAAATACATAACTTTTATTCATTATTTCAACAATTTCATAATTATTTCAGCATATAAGCGCACTATACGTTCTACACCTTACTCCATCTTCAGTGTCTGTCTTCTCCTATTTCACATTTTCCGACATTTATTATCCTTCCGAGAGACAAAAAGAAGTCTTCCAATTGGGCAAAAGACTTCACTGAAGTACCAAATTAAAACTTAAACATGTGGCTATGTTGTAAACCAAATTATTATTTTCAATCGATTATAATTGTTTTATCAACAGTAATCTCACTAGAGGTTTTGATTTATCTAGAGAAAATCAAAACCCCAGTGGGATTTAACTGACTATTACACGATTGGAAGAAAAGTATATAAAGATTAGAAGTAACGAAGTACTCCAATACAATAAAATATTGACTTACGAAAATACAAAACTGTCTTCAGTACCAAATCAACATTATAAATATTATGCTAATAGATGGCAGTAGTGTGTTATTATTAGCTCTTGTCTTGATATCAGTTGTGCCAACTATGGAATCTTCATTGAACTCTGTGGAAGGTTACTGGTCAAGAAGGCTTTGTTGATTCAGTTTCATTTTTATTAAAACAGTTGCATTCCACTTCAATTATCCCGATCCCAGTAATCAATGTCACTTGACAGATGATTTTCAATAAATCTTAGTATTACACAATCTCTGATACGTGACTATTCATAATATCATATAGCAGAAGCTATAACAAACAGAACCTAAATAATACAAACGAGTGTTAGAAAAGTTTTAATTAGGGATGATGAAATAAACAAGAAACACTTTAATTAACGATAATGAAGTAAAAAAATAAACATGAATAATTTTGAAAGAAATAATTATTGAAAGTACAATTTTCAAATTTGAATGTTTTAATGGTTGGTGGTTCAGTTGATGTTATATTGGACATGTGCGTAAAAGAAGTGAACTCGTTGATGTACATGGTGTGTCCCTCAACTTATTCAGGATTTCCGAATGGTGCTCTTCATTTATTTGTAAATAAGGTTTCAGGGAAGATGCATAGCTATGACCAGTGATCTTTATTAATTCTTGTTCTTGAATGCCAATCCGAGTCATATTTGAAAGTGCTGTGCATCGACTGGAGTGGTTTGTAATTGTCTGTTTTTGACGTCCAGACCAGTGCAGTTGCAGTTTGAAATGTTGGCAAACAAATAAACAAATGCTAGGGTAGTGATAAAAATAAACAAATGCTAGGGACGCGATAAAATTAAACAAATGCTAGGGACGCGATAAAATTGTGCGATAAGCAGCCATGATTGGTTGAAAGACGTCCTTTCGCACCGTTTTATTGTTCAAAAGTAGTGTGACGTAGTAAAAGTGTAATAGTCTCATAAATATACATATATAAAGTGCCTATATAATGTGACATATCTTTTGAATGGTTCAAGATAAATAAATAATTTTGGTATATAACATTCTACATGTGTAGGGGATCATTTTCACGAAAGAAGGAGTTAGGTCGGTACAAAATTGTATTAATATTTTTCCAAAAACATTTATTTCTTTGGACACTCAAATTCGATTTTTAAGTTTGAATTATATAAATTGCTTAGTTTACTACTAAGAATCATATCACTAAAGTTTGAAAGACATTAAGGGAAAAATGTGGATTTTTGACAATGAATACCTTGGACACCTACATGCTCTAAAAGTTTTACCATAAGTTTTGAAACCCCCTGTATGTAAGTAATAAATAAAGTTCTTTATTCCGTTCCTCTTTCAATATGATGAAACAAAATTTAAAATTTAACGAATAAAAATGTATTTCTACGAATCATTGTGTCCCGCCAGCGCATAAATATTGTTTCCGCTTTCTCTCGTACTTCGAACAGGTCGTTTGTAATTCCAAACGTGATCTCTCATCTTTATAGATGGAATACTGTGGCATAGCTGCAAGAGAAGTTGTGTTTTATGACAGTGAGCTAGCTAAAACAGGACATGTTCCTAAAACCCTGTTGTAGTGTTAGTACCAATAAAACAAGAGATGGAAGTTGTTTAATTGTTCAGTTTATAAGTTGATGTTTGCTTGGTTTTGACATGAATTCTGCCAGAATTTTATTACACTCGATATACACGTAATCATAACTAATTAAAGTTTTTTCCATAGTGATTTTATATTGAACAAAAATGTGAAAAGCCGTTGTAAAACAAAGTTGTATGATAATAGCCTATTAAAATTAATTCTAATTCCTGGTAAGCATGAGAAGAATTTCCTAGAAAACACACTATAAAATATTTCCTGAAACAAAACAATAAATCCACGACATCACTAAACTGTAAAGTGCTCTTATAAACGACTAAATTCATTCCAATATTATATTTATTACGTAGTAACTTATAAATTTTAAGTTTTATCACCTACTTCAATATTATCATATTAGCTAGTGAAAATCTGTTTGTTATTTTAAGTACATAATTATATGTATTTGAAGTGAAATATAAGGCGATTTAAAATATTGGCTTTCGAGGAAAGGACGCAATGACCAAATTCTACAAAATTGACTCTGATAATTCAAGAACATAGTTTTTAAAACATCTTAATGAGATCTTACTTCGTCAAATCGAACAGGAGTCATTCTTTCATGCGTAATTTAATTATAGTTTACACAGAAATAAAGAAAGACTCTATTTCCATTATCAATTATAATGCTATAAAATGATATCAAATTATTGCTGCAATTTTCTGGCGTCGTGGTCTAAGGCATGCCGCCTAGGACTCGCGTTACGGAATGCGCGGTGGTTCGAATCCTCATTGGGGAAGAAATTTTCTCATGAAATTTCGCCCAGTGTATGGGACCGGTGCCCACCCAGCATCGTGATGCACTTATGGAGCTACGATAGGTAGCGAAAATCCGGTTTCGCAAACCAGCCATAATAGCTGGGAGGATCATTCAGCTAACCACACGATACCTCCATTCTGGTTGGATGATCGTCCACCTCTGCTTCGGCATGTGGACGTGAGGCCAGCAGCCGGCTGGTCGGTCTTGGCCTTTCATGGGCTGTAGTCCCATGGATTTACGTTAATAAATTTGCTAACAAAAATACTTGACCGTAAGCTTAAACTTCAGGACTATGATGTCAGGTACTATCCTGATAATTTCATAAAGGGCAAAACAACGATAAGCCACAGTAAGTAAGGCAGTTTCGGAAATCGATCCCAATCATTTCCATTCCCCTAAGTACGAGTCTACATCATTGTGTGGCAAGGCCGATCAGTAAATCACAATTGAACACACCAATTCCCTTAAACATGTGTTCAGTTCTACAACTCATCCTCTTCACATGGAGCAGATATTAAATAATTGCCTTCAAACGCACCTGACACTCAAGCTTTCCCTGAGTTATGGAAGTCTGTTCATAATGCCGGATTTCGTGTCCCACATCTCCATCCGCCGGCCGTCATAGAATGAACCATATACATCATACTCTGGGTGTCCGAGATCCTGTGAGTTGCGACCAGTATTTTCAGTTGTGTCATGTGAATTGTTATTTCAATGATACTGCTTTCGGGCTAAGTGTTTTATATGAGTATTTGAAACACTCATATTATTACTTGTTATTATATTTTTAGTTGTTTATTTAATGACGCTGTATTAACTACTACAGTTATTTAGCGTCAATGGAATTGGTGGTAGCGATATGGTATTTGGTGAGATGAGACAGAGAATTCGCCATAGATTATCTGACATTTGCTTTACGGTTGGGAAAACCTCGGATAAAACCCAACCAGGTAATAAGCCCAAACGGAAATCGAATCCGCGCCCGAATGCAACTCCTGATCGTCAGGCAAGCACCTTAGTCAACCGATCTACACAGGTACTCCTGATATTATTATTACTATTATTATTATTATTATTATTATTATTATTATTATTATTATATTATTATTATTATTATTATTATTATTATTATTATTATTCATCAATAGTAACAAATATAAATGACACTCGGGAGGAAATTAAACGCAGAATAAATATGGGAAATGCCTGTTATTATTCGGTTGAGAAGCTTTTGTCATCTAGTCTGCTGTCAAAAAGTCTGAAAGTTAGAATTTATAAAACAGTTATATTACCGGTTGTTCTGTTTGGCTGTGAAACTTGGACTCTCACTTTGAGAGAGGAACAGAGATTGAGGGTTTTTGAGAATAAGGTTCTCAGGAAAATATTTGGGACTAAGAGGGATGAAGTTTCAGGAGAAAGGAGGAATTTACACAACGCAGAGCTGCACGCATTGTATCCTTCACCTGACATAATTAGGAGCATTAAATCCAGACGTTTGAGATGGGCAGGGCATGTAGCACGTATGGGCGAATCCAGAAATGCATATAGAGTGTTAGTTGGTAGGCCAGAGGGGAAAAGACCTTTGGAGAGACGGAGATGTAGATGGGAAGATAATATTAGAATGGATTTGAGGGAGGTGGGATATGATGGTAGAGAATGGATTAATCTTGCTCAGGATAGGGACCAATGGCGGGCTTATGTGAGGGCGGCAATGAACCTCCGGGTTTCTTAAAAGCCAGTAAGTAAGTAAGTATTATTATTCATAGTGGTCTGTACAAGGACAGATCTTTAACTGCAAATCCAGCATTCTCCAGTCTTTCCTATTTCCTGCCTTTCTCTTTGTCTCTTCATATTATGATCCGTATATCTTAATGTCGTCTATCATTTGATATCTTCTTCTACTCGAACTCTTCTCCCGTTCACCATTCCTTCCTGTGCATCCTTCAGCAGGCAATTCCTTCTTAACCAGTGATCCAGCCAATTTCTTTTCCTCTTCCTGATCAGTTTCAGCATCATTCTTCCTTTATCCACTCTTTCCAACAAAGCTTCATTTCTTATTCTGTCTGTCCATTTCACACGCTTCATCCTTCTCCATATCCACATTTCAAATGCTTCTAGTCGCTTCTTTTCACTTCGTCGTAATGTCCATGTTTGTGCCTCATACAGTGCTATACTCCACACAAAGCACTTCACTAGTATTTCCCTTAGTTTTTTTTCCAGAGGTCCGCAGAAGATGCTCCTTTTTCTATTAAAAGCTTCCTTTGCCATTGCTATTCTCCTTTTGACTTCTTGACAGCAGCTCATGTTACTGCTTACAGTACACCCCAAGTATTTGAAGCTGTCCACTTGCTCTACTGCCTCATTTAGAAGTCGCAAGTTTACCTTCTTTACTTTTCTTCCTATGACCATGGTCTTCGTCTTGTTTGCATTTATCTTCATTGCATACTATTCACAGCTGTCATTTAACTCCAGTAGCATATCTCATGTTCTGAAAACAGTTCTTCACTAAATCCTCCAAAGTAGATCTTGAACATGGTAGGTGATAAAGAGCATTCTTGTCATAGGTACTCCTCTCCCAATTTCTATTCCTTCTGACATTTTTTCTCCTATCCTGATTTTTACTCGTTGTTTCATATAAAGGTATTGTTGTAGTTATTATTATTATTATTATCATTATTATTATTATTATTATTATTATTATTATTATTATTAGTGTAGGCTAATTAGTAGGAAATTATGTAGATATAATAAGAAAAATAAAATTGAGAAAACTAATATAGGCCTACTTAGGTAAGAAATAAACTTGCTTCACAATACATGATACATATAACTCGGAAAATCTGTCATACGAATTGTTTCATTCTGGATTTGAAAATTTCATCATAAAAGTACTCAATTCTGGATGAAGTTTTACTATCGAATTATATAGACGTGGACAATAGTTTGTACTATGTAAGAAAACCTCCAGAATTGAAGCATTTAGACTCAATTAAATTAAGAATTTCATTTCGTCTTTTATTATAATCATGGCTTTGAGCTGCAAATTTCATTCGAGATTTATGGTAGAATTTCATTAAAGAGTATTTTTATAAATTTGGTCAATGCTAAAAACATTAAATATTTTAGAACTCGCCCACCACTGGTGTGCAAATTCAGAACAATACTACTTCTGGATTAATACGCAGTAAATAATTTTCTATTATATAGGAGCTTCTTCTTGTTGTTTCTTGAAATTAAAACATATTTCCAAGTGGGTAATTTGTAATTCACAGTGTCTGTGAACTTTCAAGAGAGAGGAAGAGGTCCATAAATGAACTCCAATATCAGACATTACCTGAAATAAAGTTTCTTGGAATATAAGAATTTCATGGCTTGAAGAATGGTCATAAAACTAACCAAATTGCTTTTTCGTCTTAATATCCCAGCGTCCAAGAATACCTGGGCACCTATCTATATCCTTTTAATGCTGACCTAATAAAGAGCTATTAAACTTCAAGTGCCACAAAAATGAACGTAGTGGATGAAATTCCTCTGCCCACCACTCAGACTTCCTCTTCTTCACCAAAAACTGTATGTTGAAGAAGATACGATATGCCATTCTGAATGACGACGAGATCCAATGTGGCTACTATTAAGATGTATAGCAACGCTACCCCGCTTAGTGGAAGAAACGTGCTGGTGTTCCTCAAACCCTTCTACATGTTCGGTCCATTTCTCTCCTGCATCCCTCTCATCCCACCACCCCCCTCCAGAGCATCCAAGAAATCTCGTAAACCGAGCGGCAGAATCTCCCTGGAATCGAGAGATGCTTCTCCTATAGCATAAGGAACGCAGATGTTTTCCTGTTTTGTATTCCTCAGTAATGTATAAATGCAAAGATAATATGACGAATCGGACGCCAAACCTACCTTCTTCCGTGGTGTCCGATATGAAGGAAAACTTTTCATCATCTCAACGAATATTTCACAAACACCAAAATGTTGAAGTAATAAAACGTATTTCATAAAAAAATATTCTATTATTGGTCAAACTGTAGACTCTTGGCTACAATTTCAGTGGATTTCATCACCTTGTTTCACTTCACTTCACTATAGAGTGGAAGTGAAATAACCTTGCAGTTTGAAAGGGACGATAGAGTACACGTAAATTAATAGATAACCTATATTACGTTTTATGATTAAATGCACGGTTAATTAGAAAATTAAGTTTGAAGTTTCAGCAGTCCGGAAACATCGTCGCTAATACACTCTACTCGTGATGCAGATATAAGATGTCAACGAACTCGGTGAGTCACCATACAGGCTATGCCATATGAAATCGATCAGATGCTGAGGAGAGTGCATTTTCAAAAATATACTATCGGAAGTCAAACGGTTTTCGTACTATTGAGCGACAAATTTAGCGTATTTTATAAAAACAAGACTCTTTCAGCGCTCAGTACTCTGGAACCATTTACTGCAGAACATTGAACGGACGCTCATTTTGAAACTGACATTTAGTAGGTTATGATAAGAAGTAACACTTATTTTTATTGTATACAGAGAGACAGATAATCTGTTTTTACTTACTTTTAGGCTTTTTGCCCTTTTGTAAAAATGTAAAAAAATATTGAGAAAAAGCCTTGCATTATTAAGAGGGATTCGGCATTGTTTGCTTAGTGGCTCGGCAATAAGTTTCGAGGGTATTAAATAAAATATTTTCACACGCCTAGACTTGAACGGCGCAGTACTCCACGCACTGGCCGAGAGATGAAGATAAGCGAGCATTGGGAGTCACTTTACTTCTGTGTTTATGAAAACTTGTGATAAAGCTAGCCCAGCCATGACTGCTAGACGACACATCACGTGTTTGTCTCCTGGCCTTGCTTGTCTCGACTACCTACAGTCAGCTGGTTAGTTCACGCGCGTACTATTTATTTTCTTTATTTGATATTTTCAATACTTTCTTATGAACGGTGCACCAGTAAAAAATATGTGTTTATTTGTACTTTCAATGCGGAATCTAACCATATATTTTAAAAATATTTTTTTGTGGGCAAAGGCGTCTTAATGAAGAAAAATCTAAATTTCTCCATTTCCATAAAAAGTAAGGAAAACTGTTTACATGTCAATATAAATTTTAATTTCTCAGCATCAAAATAAACCATGATTTTGATCATTGGGTGAAAGGGTTTCGGAGCCACAACAGTTTAAAGTTGGTAATTTTATGAAAATACGATAAATTTAAATATTTTTAATTTAAACACTATGAAGTTCTGATGCCTCAAACTTTGCACAAAGCATTGTATCATAGTTGTCAACGGACAGAAAAAGTTTCATTGTATTTAAAAATTGCAAGGTAAATTTTCTCTATATTTCGGTCGATTTGAGATGGAATAGCCCATACGTAGGCTGCATTCTGTCGAGACGTCACTCGCTCGCTTCGTGAAATGGCTTGAATTTAGGGCTTCTTAAAACTAAATTTACACGAAAACCTTTCACGCTATTGAAATACGCCAGAGGAATAAATTATTCTTCACTACATTTCCTATCGATATGAACAGAAATCACGATACTATTCGCAATAGTTAACCAATAAGAGATTGTTAAACATTTAAGAAAAAACTTTTTTTTTCTGAAAAGAGACTATACATTTTCCATCACTGTAATATTATAATTTTTTGTTACACACAACATGAGCTATTCGCTCTGAAAATCTGCAAGGCTATTTCACTTCCACCCTGTAATATACATATATATATATATATATATATATATATATATATATATATATATATATATATATATATATATATATATATATTTAGATTATTGTGATTCTCTCTAATCCTCATTCCATGCAAGAAGACTCCGCATATCAACAAATCCTTCCACGCCCCAACCTCTGACTGGTCCTGTGTTTGCAACGGAGAATGAGGTGTGTATCGACATGTGTGAGTAATGACAGATTGTGACATGACACACAATTATTTTAAGTGAACAACCTTACATATAGCATCGAATACGTGAAGAATTTTTACGAGAATGTAGGGGAAAGTTGCCTATATTGGACCAGTTTTTTGTTTTTTAATCCCATTTCTTTAATAATGATTAAATTAAATCAAAATATGTTCTAGTACATTCTACATTCTATGTACTTTCATCCTATAGTGTTATATTTTAAATTATACAATTACTAATAAATATAAAAAAAGTAAAACCAAAATCATGGAAATTGTCCAAATTGGGATACCGGTTGCCTAATTTGGACTCATAGTGTCCCAATTTGGACCTAGCAAAAATACATTAGTAATAGTTAACAAATAAGTGGAAGAAGGGTATTTATTATAAATATGTTTAATTCACCAAATTTTACGTTAAAAATGTATCAGATATTAACATTTGGTGAAAGAAGTTACACAATTTTCTGAACTTTGATGAAAAATTAAAGAAAAACAAGATAAATTAATTACAGAAACACTATTGCATCCAGGCTGATTGTTACACTCAGAATATTTCTCTTTGCACTTAATTAGTTTTATATTAGTTGTCTCGGTTACATAGCCTATTTCAAAACTACAGGAAGACTCATAGAAAAGTAAAAAAAAAAATGCAAACATGTTACACAGAATTGGAAAGTCCCTGTTTGGCTACGAAACTCCTGTGAATGAGAAAACGTAGTAGACATAAAAAATAAAAAGGTGACATGATTTCCTCTTGCGTTTGAAAGTTACCAGTGGCAGTATAAAGAATCCCGCCGCATTGACAACACAGACTACTGTGGTGTTTAAACCTCTTTCACCACTTACGGCTCCAACTTGGTGTTTCTCTTTCTGAGCTATAACTTTCTGTTGCCTCTTTTGCACCGTTGTAAATCCAGATTCGTCAACGTTGAACACAGTATTTGCTGTGAGACCATTATCATCGACAGTTTTTTTTTTCAGCAGGTTGGAAAACTGGATAACACTGTCCCTATTGAACCCCTTAGCTCGGGCCATTTATGCTCCTTCTGGGTGACGGAAAGAAAGTTTTGAGTTTCGCTTCATAGAAGCACAGAATCACTTCTTTCCGGCCATTTTTGCTCCTTGTTACAAGTGTAGGGAGCATAATATTTTCCTGCGACATCAAAAGCAAGCTTCTGCATATCTTTGTCAACCCATAAAACCTTTCTTCAAACAAGAGAATGTGGTGGGCAATAATTTTGTCCATATCTCAATTGAAGGTTGCTTGCCTTCCGAATGACTTCATTGGAAAGCGTTTTTGCAATCAGCATATATCATTGCTGTAGTCTATGGCACTCCATACACGCGAGCACACTCGTTGAGTCCATAGTCACCATTCTTTATGCTGCTACCGCCATCTTCAAAGTATCATTTCATTTCTGGTAGATTCTCCTTTTTGACATCTTGGAAACATAAAGACACAGAATCCCCCAATATACTACTTTTTCTTAACGTTGACCATAATATAATGCTTTATATTCATGTTGAAAAAAAATACTAACAGATTCCTAAATTGGACCAGTCCAATCCATGCAACGCGCAGAGGTCTAACCTATGCAAATTGTTCACTTATGCAAACAGACGACACTAAACAAACACATGTAATTAAAAACTTGTTTTAAAACACGCAGATAGTAGCTAATGAAAAATACTTGTAATGTATAGTATAGAAATTGTTATTACTTACTCCTACTGTATATAGAAGCTTAAGAACGGTAGCGTAAAAATTGTAAGAGAAAACACCAAAACACATTAACGGCAATCCTATTCGCTAAGATGGCTACAGCTCACTGAACTTCAAGATGAGTACCTTAGGGAGCGTCAGTAAGCAGTGGTGCAAACTGAAATGTTTGAAATACTTCTATATATGGAAATACAACTGCGGTTCAATTTAGGCAACGGTCCAAATTCGGCAACTTTCCCCTACTTCCTGTATAGGCCTATTATAAAGTGTTCCATCAGCTAATTGACTGTTATGGATATGACGGGTAAAAGAGATGAGGTGACCCATTAGACCGTGGATAAAATACCGTGAGGATGTAATCTACAAATAATTCCGAGTCATCGGTTTAAAATCAAACGTATTCTCTTATAAAAAACACGAGGTACATATTCCATCTATCAGAGATATTAGAAAGAGCAAATTCCCTTAAAAATTTGGAATTGGATGTTCTGTAAAATCAGAACAGAATGTTATCACTTTGTATTTAGTGTAATGAGATATTATGAAGTACAATATTTATAAAAAAGGATAAATATCTAGGTCCTGTAGGAATTCCATTGATACAACTTAACGTTCTTCGCAATAACATCTGTCCACCCTCGCATGCTCGGATATTAATATCGAATGCATTACGTATGAAACAGATAACAAAGCACTCCTGAGACTAGGGATTAGGTTAATGCAGCTGCGTTAACAGCTAATATTGATGTGTATTTCACTCTTGTAATGCCACCTGCATTATTCTCGGTAGCTCAGAAGTTATGAATGCATAGATCAGAATTATGTAATTTTCATATAGCTACCAGTAAGAGATATGAACCATACTAGCTTTCTATTAAATCCTGTGTTAAACGTTTCAGATTCCGATGGCTTGTTACGGGTAGTAACATTTATTTGGATGCAAGAATTTTATAGTAAAGAATTTGTTTCACGAAAGTGACATATAGGATTATTCAGAAATCGAGAAATACTTTAAAGTTTATTTTGTCAGGAACTAAGTTTACAGAAATAGAATAACACAGTTTTGTTATTACACGAAAGAAGTCTCTTGAATTGTTTTTTACAAGCTTCCATATTGACAAAAACTGCATGGTCCATATCTCAATCCATTTAGAATGTAGAATTTTACCACTAGGCCACGGAAATTTATGCACTAAAAATAAAAAGTATCCATACAACTGTGCAGTAAAAATTGTTGCAATATGCGCTATAAATTGAAATATATATGAAGAAAAAATGCACTTTAGAGGATTATTTAGTTTAATAATATGATAAAAATGAGAACAATTTAAAATAACCTTCATTTTTATTAAACTTCTTTTTTTTTCTATAATAGTACATTATGCAACGAGCCTATAATGAAGGTAATTAAGAAGTGAGTATGCATATTTATGAAACGAGCGCAAGCGAGTTTCATAATTTTCATACGAGCTTCTTAATTACCATTATAGGCGAGTTCCATACGACTTTTTATGCTCGACCATATTTCTAACTTGATATTATTAATTTTATTCTATCTGACCTGGAGCAATGTTCCGTATGTTGTGAGATGTGCGCAGACGCGAAAGTATTGATTTTTTCCGAGGAACATCTGTCCACATTGACCTTGCTAGGCCATAAAAATCTACAGAGATAGCATTGAAATTAAATTAGACATTGAAAAACGAGATGACAAATTGAATTTATTTGAATATTATTTACAATTAACGCTAATTATTATAGTAACAGAACATAACCTTCTGCGACAGTATTGGATTTCCAGCCTCCGTGACTTTTCGCTAATTCTCTTTCGATTGCATATCCTAGAATAATCGATACTTGCGGTTTTATAACGGTACGAAGCTGACTTGTCATTGGCTGAACACCTGTAAGCTGAGTTGTCATTGGCTGAAAGCACCTGTACTTTAAAGAGTAGGTGTACTTTAATGACATGCATTAAAGGACTGCTACCAGGTGTATAATTACTACATTTCGGCATGGTCGAGCATAAAAGTATTAATTGTTCATTTTACATACATATTTTAATTAGTGTATTTTTAACTTTCCAACTTTCCAACTTTTTTTAAATTTTAAAACTTCCTTTGACTTTCACGTAATTATTATGGCAGTAAACAACCAACGATTTCTCCAGACTCTCTACTGTGAAACTTCTCTTATCTATCAGAATTAGTTTAAATACCGAGAACGATCTCTCTACATCACATGATGTGAAAAGTGACTTCATTGTTTTAGGTGTTTAATAATATATATTCAGATTTGTTTCTTTGAAATCAAAGCGCACTCGCAGCATTGCAGTCGCAACAGTTTCATTACCTTAACAATACGCGACTTTAATGTTGCATGTGACTAAATACATTCATTTTTGATTCTACAAACTCAGAGTAAAATCCTAAATGACATCTAGGCGATGAGTATTTTCGGCCTGGCTCCTGAAACATTACACTTACACGGCTAGTATGTACACACAGCTGGTCTCATGTTAAAGAGAAAAAAGACCCAAATTATCCATTGTCGTTGCAGCAATATCACGTCCTCAAAAATATTATAATTAACTAATTTGTTGGTTTCATATCTTACATAATTTTAACATTTCTTGGAAATTATTCTCATTTTATCAGAGAGTTTAGACAATAAATAGTGTAAAACAAGAAAAAATGTTCATATAAGCATTTAAATATACAAAATAAAAATATATATGCATTAAAAGGGAAAACTCTCAAAATATGCATTTATGAAAAATAAAGTTGTCTTTATTCCAACGTACAAACCATGATCGGCAAAGATTCACTTTTAATTTTTCAATATGTAAAATTAATGAAAACATGCAATTCCATGAAGTTTCGCGGGCTACTTATCATGTGCTGGAATTATATTAACTTAAACACAATAACATTGAATAAAGGCAATTTCCTATTTGTAGAGAAAAAACATTACATTTTGATCCGTTTGGGTACGGATAATATTAATTTATTATTATAAAGCTATTATGATAGTAGAAAAAATTTCTTGCTGATTATATTATGATTAAAAGATGGGAGTTTCCATTTATGACAATCAACAATGTATAATCTGAAATGACAAATGAAAATCGTAGATAATTAAAATGGCTACTACAAATAAACAGCGGGCACAATGTGTTCTTCGGTATGCTAAATTTGAGAGTGTTAAAAAAACATGCAGGAGGTCGCAGGCGAAACTCAGTACGAGAAGCAGCTATTTCTTGGCTTGGTCCCCCAACTCCCCAGATCTAACCCATCCTTAATTTTTCGTGTGGGGTTTTGTTAAAGATATTGTCTATTCACAGAAACCAGGAACATTGATGATCTGAGAGTAAAAATTATTCAAGCTTTTCAACAAATCACCCCACTTATGTTACAACGGACATGGGCTGAATTGCATCACCATTATGAGTTGTGCAGAGTGCGCAATGGGGGTCATGTTGAGCTCTGAGGAATCTCCCATCTTGTGTTGTATGCACAAAGTTTCAACAAATAAAGTTGAGTAGTAAATGGTTTACGGTGTTTTTATTTTATCCATACCCAAACAGATCACTCTGTATTTTAGGGTAGAGATTTACAAATTAAAACAAATTAACGCACTGAAGAATAGCTTGAATTATTGTCTATTTAATTCAATTGCTACAGCAACAATAAGGAAAAAACTGAAACACAAGTTTCTGTAGAAATAAAATAATCTCTCCTGACTTTTGACTGACCCCATAACTTCCTATCATACATTTTAACATTTTAAGCGTTTCAAAATTCAAATCAATAATTCAATTCCATCAACGTGCAAAGAACAGTATTCTTGGTTCGTAGTTTACTGTCTTTAAGTTTTATTCAAAAGCAGCACCTAAATGTAGTAATTTTATATGAACCGAAATAAAAAGATTAATTATATTCCCTGGATTACACACGAATGGCGTTCTCTATCAAGTCAAATTACTGTACAGAGTGTTCTGAAGAAAGGTGCAATATTTAGAGAGGATGTAGTCGTACAAACATGGGTCCTAAAATTAATGATCCCTTCTGAGAAGTGAACAAATGTTTGCCATCACTGTAAGAGAAGCATATCTTCCACTGTGAGCTCTTTGGCAACAAACAAATGAAACAGAATGTACCCTTTTGTCTCTACGTAGTATAGATACGAAACCAACTTACCTGACTCGTAAAGTAGTACTACTGTAGTATTGCCATCTTCTTAAGCGTCCTCTTCATACAGACACAAACAAAGTTATGCTGTGTAATATGAGGTGACAAACGGTTGCATTCTGTTTCCTCACTTGTTTCTTCCCAAAGAGCTCACAGTGGAAGATAGGCCTAATGCTGCTTTTACAGTGATGGTAAACATTTGCTCATTTCTCAGAAGATATCATTTTTAGGACCTATGTTCATAGGACTTTTATTTCTTGTTTTGTTGCATACTACCTCGTATCTAAATATCGGAACCTCTTTTTCGAAGCAGCCAGTATATAGTTTAGGTAGCTATATATATATATATATATATATATATATATATATGTAATTCTTTTCACGAATTTATATACAATAGCTATAATATGTATGCATATTGCAATAATGTGTAATATTATCCTTCTGTTTAAAAAAGTCGGCATACAAATATAACACAACGCAACAAAACAAATACCATGATTACATGTAATAGGCTTGTATATTCTCTTTGTTTGCTATAATATTAAACACATAATTATGTGTTATTGAGAAAGCGCTGCTTGTCATGGTTGGTATGGTAAATAGTTTAGTTTTGCATAATTCTGTGTTGTTGTAGTTCTTGTTCTTGTTGTTCTTGTTGCTGTTCTTGTTCTTGTTGTTTTTGTTGTTCTTGTTGTTGTTCTTGTTGCTGTTCTTGTTCTTGTTGTTGTTGATTTTGTTGTTCTTGTTCTTGTTGTTCTTATTGTTCTTGTTGCTGTTCTTGTTCTTGTTGTTCTTGTTGTTCTTGTTCTTGTTGTTCTTATTGATCTTGTTGCTGTTCTTGTTCTTGTTGTTGTTTTTGTTGTTCTTGTTCTTGTTCTTATTGTTCTTGTTGTTTTTATTGTTTTTGTTCTTGTTGTTGTTCTTGTTGCTGTTCTTGTTCTTGTTGTTGTTTTTGTTGTTCTTGTTGTTCTTATTGTTCTTGTTGCTCTTCTTGTTCTTATTGTTCTTGTTGCTGTTCTTGTTCTTGTTGTTCTTGTTGTTCTTATTGTTCTTGTTTCTGTTCTTGTTCTTATTGTTCTTGTTTTTGTTGTTCTTGTTCTTGTTGTTCTTGTTGTTCTTATTGTTCTTGTTGCTGTTCTTGTTCTTGTTGTTCTTATTGTTCTTGTTGCTGTTCTTGTTCTTGTTGTTCTTATTGTTCTTGTTGCTGTTCTTGTTCTTGTTGTTCTTATTGTTCTTGTTGCTGTTCTTGTTCTTATTGTTCTTGTTGCTGTTCTTGTTGCTGTTCTTGTTCTTGTTGTTCTTGTTGCTGTTGTTCTTATTGTTCTTGTTGCTGTTCTTGTTCTTGTAGTTCTTGTTCTTGTTCTTATTATTCTTGTTGCTGTTTTTGTTCTTATTGTTCTTGTTGCTGTTCTTGTTCTTGTTGTTGTTTTTGTTGTTCTTGTTGTTCTTATTGTTCTTGTTGCTGTTCTTGTTCTTGTTGTTTTTGTTGTTCTTATTGTTCTTGTTGCTGTTCTTGTTCGTGTTGCTGTTCTTGTTGTTTTTGTTGTTCTTATTGTTCTTGTTGCTGTTCTTGTTCTTGTTGTTCTTGTTGTTGTTTTTGTTGTTCTTGTTCTTGTTGTTCGTGTTCTTATTGTTCTTGTTGCTGTTCTTGTTCTTGTTGTTCTTGTTGTTGTTTTTGTTGTTCTTGTTGTTGAGTCAACTGTCCGAAGACAGGTCTGAACCTCACGAGTGACACCACTTATAAAGCTACTAGGCCAGGAGATAATGGGGTAGGATTGCCAGTTCCTTTCCCCCCTTCATTGCATACATCCTAATGATAATTTTGTTTATTTGATTAGCAAGCAGGGAAAAAGACTGGAGGAAATATGTTTCTAAAGTGTAACGTACCGTACACCAAAGAATAAAATTTGATTGTGGTGTACTGTTCCAAAGAAGTAAACGATATTCATATTGGTGTCGGAGGAAAGAATTTTGTATTGAAGAGTATAGAGAAGCCAATGTGATCGATGTATAGGCGTATGACGAATTAATAGTCTGGTCTCCTCTAATTAAATCAATTCCAATCAAAGCCATTTCATTTCAATCCCATACAGCGCAAAGCAATATAACGGAAGCGAATAAAATACGCTCAGTTCAATGCAACGTAATTCAATCTAACCTTACCTGATCATATATTCCGGAATCATACGCAATAAAAACAAATAAAATAGGTATGAAATTGTACGTGAAATTTAGTGTAATATGAACTGTGTACATACATAAGACCGGGAGGAATGATTTGATGCCTAATGTGGAGAAACAGAAGAACTCCTAGATAAACCTCAACTGCGATTTTTTTTCGTCAGAAGTGTCACTATGGATGTTTCTAAAGGAAATCTTTTACGTCACCCGGACTCGAATCCGGACCGAATTTGTGAAAGACCGAAGACCTGCCCCCCCCCATACACACACACACACACACACACATAGCAGAGGTATAACTATATGAACCTTTCAGAGCAAAATTGGCGTAAGTCAAAATTGGATAGTAGGTTTAAAATAAAAACTCTGTAAAATACAGCGCAAAGTAGCAATTAATATGTCCTTCTTGCTATCCACTGACTATTAATAGTTTAAATAAATTGAATATTAATTGCTACTTTGCGCTGTATTTTACAGAATGTTTACTTTAACCCTCATTACCCATTTCTGACTTACACCACTTTTGTTCTGAACGGCTCATATGTATATAGCCGGACACATAAGTAGCCCATTACCCATAGCAGGTACCCAAACCCAAAAACTCTGAGTTCGATATGCTTATTCAAGACGAAGACTGGAGTAGTGCTAACTGGAGTTACGCCTTTAGTACTTCATTTTCATTTCATTTATTGGAACTCATAGATATTATACCAGCATTGTTTATTATGAGATGTGGAACAAATAAAAAATTATAGAAAAATATAAAATATTATAAAGAAGCAAATAATCCATTTTGAATCTTGCTTACACTACTTTTAACACTTGAATATAAGTAATTGATTAACTAGCGGACTTACTCGTGTTAATTATGTAAGTCTGTGCGGCTTACAGCTGTTTCGGTGCTTCATCACACCATCCTCAGAGCCTACTAGATCTCGGCGTCATCTCGAACTTCTCTGCCTGTTGTGTGGGTGCGTTTTAATTGTTGAAAATTGTTGAAAGTGGAGTCAAATAGTGTGTGTGTACTGAAATTGATCTATGTGTTGCGAATTTGATCGGGCCGATCACATAGCCAATGCTAACCATACATACAATAACATAAATGCGGACATGGAAATCCTACACATACAACCCAAGAACCAAAAACTCAACACAATATAACAGTACGAAATATAGGCTACAAACACACTAAAACACACCACGATCAAATTCTCAACACACAGATCAATTTCAGTACACACACACTATTTGACTCCACTTTTCAACACTTTTCAACAATCAAACGCACCCACACAACAGGTAGAGAAGTTCGAGATGACGCCGAGATCTAGTAGGCTCTGAGGATGGTGTGTTGAAGCACCGAAACAGCTGTAAGCCGCACAGGCTTACATACTTAACACGAGTAAGTCCGCTAGTTAATCAATTACTTAGAAGCAAATAATTCAATTTACAAGTACAGATAGTCCATGAGTTCTGTAGAAGACATTAATATATAAACTTTTGTTAATCCTGATCTGAACCTCTTCGTTTTGCCGTTGAAAGCTTCAAGATAATTAGGCAGTGCATTGGAGACCGGAGTACAAGAATAGTGAAATATTTTTTTCATAACACCTGAGGCTAAAAAGGGGCAGATAGGTAGCTAGAGATCTGATTTGTGTTTTGTATTAAAATTATTAAAGTTTTTATTATTACTGAATTGTATCTTGATTTTAAATATAATATATCATAAGGGAAACAATTTATTTAAAAGGTAAAAGTCAATATTTCTACATGTTGAAAAATCGTTTTACATGCACTCCAGTCATTATAGTTAGGTCTTTCTTCTGTAAAGCAAACATATTTTTAAGCTTCAATTGAGTCTGCTAAGGTTATAATTACATGTGAACGTTTGACACAGTACTAAATACAAAGTTCAAGTAAGAAAGAAAGAGAAGCGCAACTTTTCTACTAAAATTGTTTATCCCTGTAGCGAAATGGAAAGCAAAACATCTTTAGGAAGGAAAACTGCGGAAGTAGTGGATTCACTATGTCTGCTGCATTGCTCTGAGAAATGACTCTAAGCGCACAGATTCAGGGGAGTTGTGCATTTACAGCGTTCACTAATTGCGATGAATGAGTGGGCGTGTGTTGAACTCACTGGTGGTACAAGAAATGCATGGGGCAACGTGGGGGGAGTATGAAGAAATTGTGCACATTTATGTGGCTTGTAAGTGGCACACATATATGCAGGACCCTTAAATGAAGTTAATGCGGCATACTAAGAAGCAAAAATTAAGGTCAGAGGAATGGAACACATTCATTGCATTTTTGTTACAACTGAAATAGAGCAGTGTTTGATTCATGTCAGTAAAGTTAAGGTTTATCAACTTTTCTTCTTCTTCTTTCCAGATTCATCAGCCTTCTTAGGCCAAGACCGCTATCAACTTTTCAGAGACAGTAATGTTCGTATTCCAATATATAATCAAGGTCTTGTTTCTTCACAGTCACCATCTTAGTTATTATCATCATCATCATCAACGCTACTACAATCCTTGACATTGTTGTCGTCTTCAACATGAATATCACAACCTTCTCGTCACAGGAATTGTTAGTTACAGTGATTATGATTGTCGTCACAGTAGCCATCATCGTCTTCGTCATCCTCGTCTTAATCATCGTCATTATAGTACTCTTCGTCTTAATAATTGCCATCATAACAGTCATTTTCGTGTTAATCATCATCATTAAATTATAGTAATCTTCGTTTAATTATTATCATTATAGTCATATTCTTCTTAATCATCGTCATTATAGTCATCTTCATCTTTATCATCGTCATTATAGACAGCTTAGTCTTTATCATCGTCATTATAGTTATTTTCATCTTTATCATCGTCATTATAGTCATCTTCGTCTTTATCATCGTTATTATAGTCATCTTCATCTTTATCATCGTCATTGTAGTTATTTTCATCTTTATCATCGTCATTATAGTTATATTCGTCTTTATCATCGTCATTATAGTCATCTTCATCTTTATCATCGTCATTGTAGTTATTTTCATCTTTATCATCGTCATTATAGTTATATTCGTCTTTATCATCGTCATTATAGTCATCTTCATCTTTATCATCGTCATTGTAGTTATTTTCATCTTTATCATCGTCATTATAGTCATCTTCGTGTTAATAATTGCCATCATTAAAGTCATGTTCGTGTTAATCGTCATCATTAAATTATAGTAATCTTCGTTTAATTATTATCATTATAGTCATATTCTTCTTAATCATCGTCATTATAGTCATCTTCATCTTTATCATCGTCATTATAGACAGCTTAGTCTTTATCATCGTCATTATAGTTATTTTCATTTTTATCATCGTCATTATAGTCATCTTCGTCTTTATCATCGTCATTATAGACATCTTAGTCTTTATCATCGTCATTAGAGTTATTTTCATCTTTATCATCGTCATTATAGTCATCTTCGTCTTTATCATCGTTATTATAGTCATCTTCATCTTTATCATCGTCATTATAGTTATTTTCATTTTTATCATCGTCATTATAGTCATCTTCGTCTTTATCATTGTCACTATAGTCATCTTCATCTTTATCATCATCATTATAGACATCTTAGTCTTTATCATCGTCATTATAGTTATTTTCATCTTTATCATCGTCATTATAGTCATCTTCGTCTTTATCATCGTTATTATAGTCATCTTCATCTTTATCATCGTCATTATAGTTATTTTCATTTTTATCATCGTCATTATAGTCATCTTCGTCTTTATCATTGTCACTATAGTCATCTTCATCTTTATCATCATCATTATAGACATCTTAGTCTTTATCATCGTCATTATAGTTATTTTCATCTTTATCATCGTCATTATAGTCATCTTCGTCTTTATCATCGTTATTATAGTCATCTTCATCTTTATCATCGTCATTGTAGTTATTTTCATCTTTATCATCGTCATTATAGTTATATTCGTCTTTATCATCGTCATTATAGTCATCTTCATCTTTATCATCGTCATTGTAGTTATTTTCATCTTTATCATCGTCATTATAGTCATCTTCGTGTTAATAATTGCCATCATTAAAGTCATGTTCGTGTTAATCGTCATCATTAAATTATAGTAATCTTCGTTTAATTATTATCATTATAGTCATATTCTTCTTAATCATCGTCATTATAGTCATCTTCATCTTTATCATCGTCATTATAGACAGCTTAGTCTTTATCATCGTCATTATAGTTATTTTCATTTTTATCATCGTCATTATAGTCATCTTCGTCTTTATCATCGTCACTATAGTCATCTTCATCTTTATCATCGTCATTATAGACATCTTAGTCTTTATCATCGTCATTATAGTTATTTTCATCTTTATCATCGTCATTATAGTCATCTTCGTCTTTATCATCGTTATTATAGTCATCTTCATCTTTATCATCGTCATTATAGTTATTTTCATTTTTATCATCGTCATTATAGTCATCTTCGTCTTTATCATTGTCACTATAGTCATCTTCATCTTTATCATCATCATTATAGACATCTTAGTCTTTATCATCGTCATTATAGTTATTTTCATCTTTATCATCGTCATTATAGTCATCTTCGTCTTTATCATCGTTATTATAGTCATCTTCATCTTTATCATCGTCATTGTAGTTATTTTCATCTTTATCATCGTCATTATAGTTATATTCGTCTTTATCATCGTCATTATAGTCATCTTCATCTTTATCATCGTCATTGTAGTTATTTTCATCTTTATCATCGTCATTATAGTCATCTTCGTGTTAATAATTGCCATCATTAAAGTCATGTTCGTGTTAATCGTCATCATTAAATTATAGTAATCTTCGTCTAATTATTGTTATCATGGTCATATTCTTCTTAATCACCGTCATTATAGTCATCTTCGTCTTTATCATCGTATTTATAGTCATCTTCGTCTTTACCATCGTCATTGTAGTTATTTTCATCTTTATCATCGTCATTATAGACATCTTAGTCTTTATCATCGTCATTATAGTTATTTTCATCTTTATCATCGTCATTATAGTCATCTTCGTCTTTATCATCGTCACTATAGTCATCTTCATCTTTATCATCGTCATTATAGACATCTTAGTCTTTATCATCGTCATTGTAGTTATTTTCATCTTTATCATCGTCATTATAGTCATCTTCGTCTTTATCATCGTCATTGTAGTCATCTTCGTGTTAATAATTGCCATCATTAAAGTCATGTTGGTGTTAATCATCATCATTATAGTAATCTTCGTCTAATTATTGTTATTATAGTCATATTCTTCTTAATCATCGTCATTATAGTCATCTACATCTTTATCATCGTTATTTTAGTCATCTTCATCTTTATCATCGTCATTGTAGTTATTTTCATCTTTATTATCGTCATTTTAATCATCTTCGTTTTTATCATCGTCATTGTAGTTACTTTCATCTTTATTATCGTCATTATATTCATCTTCGTTTTTATTATCGTCATTGTAGTTATTTTCATCTTTATCATCGTTATTTTAGTCATCTTCGTCTTTTCATCTTCACTGTAGTTATTTTCATCTTTATTATCGTCATTGTAGTCATCTTTATAATTGTCATTATGGTCATATTCATCTTTATCATCGTCATTATAGTCATCTTCGTGTTAATAATTGCCATCATTAAAGTCATGTTCGTGTTAATCATCGTCATTAAAGTCATCTTCATCTTTATCATCGTAATTTTAGTCATCTTCATCTTTATCATCGTCATTGTAGTTATTTTCATATTTATTATCGTCATTATAATCATCTTCGTTTTTATCATCGTCATTGTAGTTACTTTCATCTTTATTATCGTCATTATATTCATCTTCGTTTTTATTATCGTCATTGTAGTTATTTTCATCTTTATCATCGTTATTTTAGTCATCTTCGTCTTTTCATCTTCACTGTAGTTATTTTCATCTTTATTATCGTCATTGTAGTCATCTTTATAATTGTCATTATGGTCATATTCATCTTTATCATCGTCATTATAGTCATCTTCGTGTTAATAATTGCCATCATTAAAGTCATGTTCGTGTTAATCATCGTCATTAAAGTCATCTTCATCTTTATCCTCGTCATTACAGTCATGTTCGTCTTTATCATCGTCTTTATAGTCATCTTCGTCTTTACCATCGTCATAATAGTCATCTTCGTCTTTACCATCGTCATTATAGTCATCTTCGTCTTAATCATCGTCGTTATAATTGTCTTCGTCTTAAAGATCATCATTATAGTAATGTTCGTCTTATTCATTGTCATTATACTCATCTTCGTCTTAGGCTAATTATCGTCACTATAGTCATCTTCGTCTTTATCATCGTCGTTATAGTCATCTTCGTCAAATCGTCGTCGTTATACTCATCTTCGCCTTATTCATTGTCATTATAGTCATCTCCGTCTTAGGCTAATTATCGTCATTATAGTCACTTTCATTTTCAACTTCATTATAGTCATCTTCGTCATCATCGTCATTACAGTCATCTTCGTCTTATTTGGCATCATTACAGTAATCTTTGTCTTAATCATCACCAAGAACATAGTCATTTTCGTCTTACTCATCTTCATCATTGCAATCATTTTCGTCTTAATTGTCGTCATATCCATCGGTATCAACAAAGTCATCCTCGCCTTAATCATGCCATCATTATAGTCATATTCGTCTTACTCATCATCTTCGTTATAGTCATCTTTGTCTTAAATAGCCTAATCATCCTTGTTGTCATATTCTTCTTATTATCCTTTTCGTTTTAATTGTCGTCATTATATCTTCGTAATCCACAAAATCATCCTCGTCTTAATCATGTCATTATTATATTTATTTTGTCTTAATTAGCCAACCATCACGATAATATCCGGCGTCATCTTTGTCTTAATCATCCATATCACTGCTATAGCTAGACCTATTACAGTTATTGTCATTATCACAATCTGTTTTCAATTTTGCGAGCCACTGCACGTTCAGTTTTATTTTTATAAGGACTGTTGTACAAAAACGGACTTCTCAAGGTTTCTCAAGATCAGGAATTCTTTTCTATGTCGTCAGCATGGCATTGTCTCAGTATGGTAAATAAAATAACAAATCATAAAACGAAGAAGAGTTTCTTACAAGTATAAAATGCTGTAACAGTATGAGTCGCATGTTTAGTACACCCTATAGAGCAGTCGGTTTTCGTAGTCGAGTCTTTCTCATGTCTTTAATAATTAACCGCTATTATAAAAGTTGAGGCTGATATCCTCGCTCTATGATACGGCCGATGTTAGTATGGGGGGGGGGGATCTGACAGAAATGTCGGTATTTTGAGGACTTGGAAAAAGAGAGTAGAAGGAACCGGGAAGAGAGAATTGTACGAGGCGTGGGCGGCAGGAGGAGAAGGAGGGATAAAATGGCGGAGGGAGGGGAAAAGTTTTATGGGACTCGTCTTTAGTTGCATGTTGTCGTCGGTTGCTGGCGTCGGTGGCGTCGGAATAGCGTCTGCCTGGGTTTCTATGACGACCCCATGCACCCGACTACTTTTGGTCAAACAAACTCAATAAACTTGGACCTGAGAGAAGACGCGGAGAGGAATAAGAGCCTCGGAGACAGAGACGGCGAGTTTCGGCTTGTATTTGTGTGTCTAAGGGTTTTGAGTTTTGCTTCGGTCAACTCAATCAGTTTGATTCCGGTCTATTTCTATAGATTCTGTCGAACCAATCGCGCCGTTCTCTAGCGAGGTCGCTGACTTTTCATTAAAGTGTAACGCTATCGCATTCGTTCTGTTTGGAACGTGAGTCGAGGCCTTTTCATTGTAATTGGATATTTAACATTCCTGGATAGCAATAGCGCAAGGTGCTAACATTCGGAAGTACTTTGAAGTATTCCAAAGTGATTGGGGCAAAGTGGTTGACGTTCGAGAGTCCTGGCCTCGACCACAAAAACCAAAAGAACGTCACCTTCAGGTATCCAATCGAAATTCGGTTCTTTCCAAAGCGATCTGGTTTCGAATTCATGCTAGTATCAGTTTTAGTTGCAGTCAGTGACGTATGCGAATTTAATATCATTGAAGAAGAGGCGTGACAAGCGGTTTTCCATTCCCTTTTCTTTTCTTTTTTTTTTTTTAAGACCTTAGTTTTTAGAACATGGGAGGGGTGATAGTAGGAGAAAAAAGACTAAAGTACATAAGATTTGCTGATGATGAGCCATTGTTACCAGAAGAGAAGACGATACTATGGAATATGCTACTGGAGCTAAATGATAACTACAGAGACATCATTTTATTTTTACTTCAATTTTTATTGTACCTGAATTTTTGAATGTACTTCACTCCCACCCCTTCTACTAACGAAGTTCAACCGTCCACCACACAGATCCAAGACCGCATATACAGTCATAGTAGCCACAGTACGTTCCAAAAATATGTTCGCGTTTTCCAGTGACGAAAGAGCTTTCAATATTGAATCATTTTCGCACAGGTACTGTCGTCCATTTGGCTACGTCGTATCCCGGTTTCCCCCACCTGCTTTTATTCGCCAGCTAGTGGCTGGGCTGTCTTAGCTCTTTTCTGAGAACATTAATTTCTGTTAGGAATTGGACGTCTACTTAATATTATACAACTGTTTAAAATAACTTAAATAAAAGGGCTTCGTTAAGTAATTAACTGTCATGTGATTTCCCTCCTTTCTACGACCCTACGACATAACCACTTGGACGGACAGTAGATAGTATGTCTGAGTAATTTTATCTTTTCGGATCGGGCAGAAATGAAGATTGAATTTACAGTACGTAAGGTACTCTTTTATAGAGTAGGTACAGAATTATTTCAATATGAGTTACAAGTACGAAGAACGAACGATTAGAACTGAAGCCTGTATCGAAATGAACGGCCACCATTTAAAAAAAATGTGTTTAAATATCCATATTATGATTATTTTTCAATTTAACTTCATTCTCTATATTGTATGCTAATGTGCTGTAGAAAGTATAATATACACTGCATAATGAATACGTCCACATGGACAGCTCAGTTCGTGAGTAAAAACACTCATTGTTAATACTGCACTGTATTTTGATTAAACAAAAACCTAATGAAAATTATGAAACTCAAAAGCGCAATATTTCCTAGTTTACGTATTTAAATGGATGAACTACTTTTCTTCCCTCCTATGCCTAGTAAAGTGATTTGTTTGTATATTAAGTCAGTATCATCGAACTCCAGTCGGGAAGTGGGTAGCAAACGGCGTTGATCCAGAGGTATAGGCAAGTTAATATTAAAAATGTTAGTAAAAATAAAATGATGTCCCTGTATAAGCAGTAGATGGGATGAAGATAAATGCAAACAAGACGAAGACCATGGTTATTGAAAGAAAAATAAAGAAAGTAAACGTGTGATTTCTATATGAGGCAGTAGAGCAAGTGGACAGATTCAAATACTTGAAGTGTAGGCCTACTGTACTATAACGTGACCTGCTGTCAGAAAATCAAAAGGAGGATAACAATGGCAAAGGAAGTTTTAGTAGGAAAGGTAGCATCTTTTGCGGACCTCTGAATAAATAAATAAGGAAAAGTGTAGTGAAGTTCTTTGTATGAAGTGTGGCATTGTATGGGGCAGAAACATGGAAATTACGAAGAAGTGAAGAGAAGCGAATAGAAGCATTTACATGTGAATATGGAGAAGAATGGAGTGTGTGAAATGGACAGACAGAATTAGCTGTGCTAGAAAGAGTGGATGAAGAAAGAAACTGATCAGGAAGAGAAAAAGGAATTGACTGGGTCACTGGCTGAGAAGAAACTGCCCACTAAAGGATGCACTGGAAGGAATGATGAATGGGAGAAGAGTTCGAGGCAGAAGATGTGAGATAGTAGATGACATTAAAAGATATGGATCATATATGAGAAGACAAAGAGGAAGGCAGAAAATAGGAAAGATTGGAGAATGTTGGGTTTGCAGTGAAAGACCAGTCCTTGGGCAGAAAACTATGAATGAATGAATTTGTAGTAATATGAATATAAATATATAACTTTCTGGGATAAAAACCTCATAGGAAGTAAACTTTTGATAAACAAAAACCTTTTGAACAAGTCAAAACTATCAACTACAAAGTGGAACATTATTAGTGACCCATTAAATAAGTCGAATGAAAAAAATTGACAGCAAAATTTATTTTATTGAAATAGTATGTTTCTACATATTGTTGGAAATGTGTGTTTGCATGCCCTATTATTTTCTAAAAGTAATGTGCTGAAGATGTTGGCTACATCAGAGTTCTCAATGTGTTACGTCAGTCTCTTGCGGAAGTTTCATGAACTTTTCGAGAAACTGGAGACCGATGTTGTCAATTTCCTCATAAGTGGGTGCTTTCAAGTGGTCGATATTGCGGAGTCTACCGGAGAAAACTCTTTACCTCATGTAGTCTATAAAAAAAATCAGAAGCCATCAGGTCGGGGGATCGAGACGGCCAATGTGTATCTCCGGAACGAGAAATTGTGTGAGAAAGTCATACATTGCAGGCAGAACTAACCCACATTTCAGTTTGGTTGATAGGCTTTCCCCTCTACTCACACTCTTTACCATTCGTGAAGGGGAAGATGCTACTGTCTATCTTACTAACGTTTGACTAATTGACTTAGAACACAGTGAAAATTCTTATTATTGAAAATAATGTTCACCGGTAATCTATATTTCGAAAATCTATATTAAGCATTTTTATTTCATTTTATTGCTATTTATATTAACTGACACATTAAAAAACTACTGAGAGCAGAAGATAAATGTTTTCTTCACCGCTAGTTGCTACTCTACAGCATACACAATGCGACAATCTGCACTGTGCCGCTCCCCCCTGACTCCATAATACAAACTAGCATCCCTTAATTCAATTAATTATTAGTTGAAAATATTGTAAGAACCACACTAAAATACTGAAACATATAATTGTCAAACATCTGTGTCACTGTATTTTATATCCACTTGTGTACTTTATTTAATATTTTATTTTTTGTATGTACAACTTGGGGGGGGGGGGTGCAGGTATAAGAGGTAACAGCTACCGGTCTGTTACTGACGGACTCAGGGCAAGTACAAGGGGAAAGAAATGCCTTCGCATCCTCTCAACTTGTATGAAATGTCGTTTAGTAGACATCGCGCAGTAGCGACTTTCACACGCTCAATATTCTAAGGCGTTGTGACAGTTTTTGAGTACGGACGACCACAGCACCTCATTCTATACTTTGTTTCATAATGTCTGAGAGGAGATATAAACATTGCTGGTAGAGAGGGAGAGAAGTATAATTTCTAGCTAACCAACAGCAGAGGTCTGATTGCACGCTTGACTTGAAGTTGGGCGGTCTTAAGCGTTCTACCCCGCCAAACTTCAAGACAAGCGTGGAAAGAGACCTCTGCCATTGGTTGGATAGCAATTATACTCTATCCTCCTCTGCCGGCACTGCTTACTTACGACAAAATCGAAAAATTTAACGACCTAGTAATTCAGTTATACGATAAACACGCACCTTTGAAAACCAGAAGAGTTGATAGACGCCCTGCGCCCTGGATGTGCGATGCCATAAAATTACTCATGACAGACAGAGACACTGCTTATCGTAAATAGAGACGGAGCAAGGAGGAATTAGATTTTAATACTTACAAAGTTTTAAGAAATAAATGTAATCAAGCAGTAAGAAATGCTAAATTACGCCATGCACATTCCCTTATTCTACCTTCGGTCAGTGCGAAAGAATTGTGGCGTAACCTTAATAACCTGGGTCTAACAAAAGCAAAGCCTCGGGTAGATAACATCAACTTGTCACTCAATAGTCTAAATGAACATTTCGTCACTGCTCCACCTGAACCATTATATAAACAAGAGACTCTTGAATTTCTCAGATCTTACCCCCTACCTGTATGGGATAAATTCTTCTTTAAATACATTAACCCGACTGACGTAATAAAGACGCTGCGACGTATGAAATCTAAAGCCCAAGGTATAGACAATATAAATATCACTCTCCTGTATAAAATAATAGATGTGATCCTGCCGACCGTCACCCATATATTCAATGCATCTATTATGACTGGGTCCTACCCCTCACTCTGGAAAATGATATTAGTGAAACCTTTACCTAAATCTAACACACCTTCTACAGTAAACCAATACAGACCGATATCAATTCTTCACACTCTTTCAAAAGCATTAGAACATATTGTACACGGACAACTTACGAACTATCTCGACGAACACAAACTCCTCGATGACTATCAATCGGGTTTTAGGCATGGACACAGCACTACTAAAGCCCTACTTAAAGTGACTGAGGACATCCGTGAAGCTATGGATAGGGGTGAAGTAACGGCACTAACTCTTCTCGATTTCAGAAATGCCTTTGGTTCTGTTGATATCGACTTGCTTCTTGCAAAGATGAAGACTTTGCACCTGTCAGACAATACCTTGAGCTGGATGGACTCCTACCTACGGGACCGCCAACAGTGTGTTTCACTTGATAATCAATTCTCCCAATGGCGATGCACAAAGGCGGGAATGCAGCAGGGCTCCATATTAGGACCACTACTTTTCTCTATCTACATTAATGACGTATCAAAGAACTTACAGTATTGCCGGTATCACCTCTATGCCGACGACCTACAGCTTTACATACATTCCAGACCCAATACGATCAATGAATCGATTGACAAGTTAAATTGTGACCTAGCCACTGTCTCCACTTGGGCGGCCAATTTCGGACTCGCACTTAATCCAAGTAAGACTTAAGCCATAATTATTGCACATAAGCGTTTAGTTAACTCCCTTAATAACAGTAATCTTTCAGTTGTTACCCTTAACGACACGCTAATCCCTTATTCATCTGTCGTAAAAAATTTTGGCTTCTTTTTTGATAATAATCTAAGTTGGAATTTTCAAGTTAAAGAAACGATAAAAAAAATCTGTTCCTCCATTCACTCTTTGAGTCGCTTGAGAAACTTCTTGCCCCAGCAACTAAAACTTACCCTAGTACAAACCCTAATAATGCCGAACTTCGATTATTGTGACGTTTTGTTAAGTGACCTAAGTTCTGAACTGTCAGTCAAGTTACAGCGAGCTCAGAATATGTGCGTCAGATACGTGTGCAGCATCCGACGATATGATCACATATCACCGTCCTTCGCAAGTCTCTCGTGGCTCCGACTTAATGAACGCAGAACTTTGCACTCTTTGTCTTTACTCTTTCGAATTCTGCACACCTCAACACCAAATTACCTTTCGTCTCGTTTCTCTTATCTATACTCTAACCACGACGTAAATACCAGATCACTTATCTGTGGCACGCTAAATATACCTCTTCATAGAACATCTTGTTATTCCTCATCTTTTACAATATCCACCTCGCGTCAATGGAATTCCTTGTCACAAAGTATTAGGGGCTGCAAGACAACAAACACCTTTAAGAACAGCTTAAAAGATAACCTTATTAGCATTTCACTCCAATCATACTGATTTAAACTATCATTGACTACACTGTTACTTTTTTCTTTAGACATCATCCTGATTGTGCTGTATTTTCAAAATTCTCTCATAATAATCTCTTTCTATTATCTAATATCATTTGAAATATATTAGCATTCTATGTATTTTAGTTTAATTCTGCTACACAGTTTATTTCAGTGTTTAGTTAATAGTTCATAGTATTTTGTTGTTTAATTCGTAAATAACTCTTGTATGCATGTAACTCTCATCTAAATCAAATTGTTGAATTCTTTGCAAGTTCATGCATATGTATATACACTTTTTGCTGGTTGAGTGGAAGAGAAGGCCTTACGGCCTTAACTCTGCCAGCTAAAATAAATTATTATTATTATTATTATTATCATCATTATTATTATTATTATTATTATTATTATTACTTCTCCTGCCAGACATTATGTAAGGAAGTATAGTACCGGTCATGAAAGCATCGATGCTGCTTCTTGGCGTGTAGAGAGGATACTTTCATCTTTGCTGTATTTTTGTAGTTCATATTTACTGCATTTTAACTTGTACTTTAGACCTGATGTGAAAAGTTTCCTTTGTCAGTTAATCTCGAAGCAGTAGGATTTCAACCAAGTGCAGAGAATCGAACTCGGCTCCGCTGTGTATGTCCTAGTTGCAAACGCTACCACTTGATCCAGAGTGGAGGGTGGGATCCGTAACAGAATATGGAAATATTACTTCAATGGGAAATGTCATCTGATGGCCAGACATGAATGCATGACATTTTTTTAAAACTGTGCCACTCCTGAATGTTGGTGTCAATGATAGTGTTACAACTCAAGTACTGTCAACACTCGATCAAATACAGTGTATCATACTCGGGGGATTATTTTATTGTGGTTTTTTATTTGATTACATGATAGCCAAATGATTTTAGGAATATGAATACAAAACGGTTTTTTTTTTTTTTTCGTTTGTTGTGAATTCACTTTTGTTTATTCAACAATATTAAAACGCCAAAATATCTGTTTAGTTCTGGTTTTAATTCAACTGCACATAAGGTTTTATCACAACAAAAAGGTCATTAACATAATTGTACATTAATACACAAAAATAAATGTACGTAGAGAGCAGCAAATAGGGAATAAACATAAGTGAATTTTTTTTATTGTAATGCCCATTTAATGCTGATTATTTTTAATGCTTAATGGAATCATAATCAAGTAAAATGCTTTTTAAATGCAGAATAATTATTATAGCTCTCTTTACAATATTATGATTGTGAAATTCAATAGTACGCTTATATTAAGACTCTTTTTTCACACTTTTGGCCATGATAGTTAAATTGAAAACAGATTAATTTTACAACATGATACAATAGTACTTTAATCCTTCAATGCTCGCGTCATAGTTTGTGTGAAATAAGTATTCGTGCGGATTACATTTGTAATCGTAGTCAATCTCCTATTTTTAAATAATAAATTTGTTAGCACGTACGAATGTGTAATTTTACAACATATATGTAATGGTAACATTATTTTACTGATTATGTTAAACTTCGGAATATGTATGATAAGTACTTTCTTGTGTTAAATTTTAACGTACCTTGTTAACATGTTTCGACCTATTTTCGGTCATCTTCGGAACTGGTTGTTGTTGGTCTTGGCGCCTCTTGTTTCCTATGTGGGTGCGTTCGTAGTGTAGAGTCAAAGAGTGTATGTATTTTGAAATTGAGTTGTGTGTTGAGAATATCGTTGGGGTGTGTTTTCGTGTGTCTGTATATTTCATATTGTTCTAGTGTGTTGAGTTTCTGGCTTTTTGGTTGGATGTGCAGTATTTCCATGTCTGTATTGATGTCTTTGTAGGTGTGGTTGGCATTTGTGATGTGTTCTGCTTATGTGGAGGTGTTTTGTAATTTTGTTATGGCTGTGATATGTTCTTTGTAACGTGTTTGAAATGATCTGACTGTATGTCCTATGTCCTATGCATTTCGAACAATGGTACTCAGACAACTCAACATACCAATGAACCAACAGGATTACAACGAAGAACTAAACACAGTCAAATACATAGCACAAGAAAACGGATACAACCCCAACATAATAGACAACATAATACATAAGACAAAACAAAACCACAAAAAACAGAAGAATACAACACAAACACAAGAACACAAAAAATACATCACACTAACATACGAAAACAAAAACACAGATAAAATTGCAACCTCATTCAAGAAATTAAACTACAACATCGCATACAGAACAAATAACACTCTACAAAAACATCTCAACACACAAACAACACAAACAAACAAATACAACCACACAGGCGTATACAAACTCAAATGTAACACCTGCAACAACTTCTACATAGGACAGACAAGCAGATCATTTCAAACACGTTACAAAGAACATATCACAGCCATAACAAAATTACAAAACACCTCCACATATGCAGAACACATCACAAATGCCAACCACACCTACAAAGACATCAACACAGACATGGAAATACTGCACATCCAACCAAAAAGCCAGAAACTCAACAATATGAAATATACAGGCACACGAAAACTCACCCCAACGATATTCTCAACACACAACTCAATTTAAAAACACATACACTCTTTGACTCTACACTACGAACGCACCCACATAGGAAACAAGAGGCGCCAAGACCAACAACGACCAGTTCCGAAGATGACCGAAAATAGGTCGAAACATGTTAACAAGGTACGTTAATAATATTTAACACAAGAAAGTTATTATCATACATATTCCGAAGCGATACAGTGTTAAAAGTTGTGTAATCAAGATGTATATATTAAACTGTTTGTGATGTAGCAGTGTAACTCTATTTGAAATTTAATATTTAAATTAGTGATGTCAATATACCGTAATGAGTGTTATTACGTTGCAAAGTAATTTTACTTGAAGCAAGTAGTAAAGACATAGGTTTAGAAGTAAATCCCGAAGAGTCAAAGTATATGATTGTCTCTCGGGTCCAGAATACTTTACGAAATAAAAATATAAAAATGGAAAATTTATCCTTTGAAGAGGTGGAAAAATTCAAATATCTTCGAGCAACAGAAACAAATATAACGAGTAATGACCCTCGGGAGGAATTTAAACGGGGGATAAATAGGGTAAATTAGGGTCTGTTAAACATCCTAATTTACCCTATGAGAAATGCCTGTTACTATTCGGTTGAGAAGCTTTTGTCATCTAGTCTGCTTTAAAAAATCTGATAGTTAGAATTTATAAAACAGTTATATTACCGGTTGTTCTTTATGGTTGCAAAACTTGGACTCTCACTTTGAGGAAGGAACAGAAGTTAAGGGTGTTTGAGAATAAGGTGCTTAAGGAAGTGTTTTGGGCTAAGAAGGGTGAAGTTACAGGAGAATGGAGAATGTTACACAACGCAGAACTGCACGCATTGTATTCTTCACCTGACATAAGTAGGTGAATTAAATCTAAACGTTTCAGATAGGTAGGGCATGTAGCACGTATGGGCGAATCCAGAAATGCATAGTCCACACCTGTGGAGTAACGGTTAGAGCGTCTGGCCGCGAAACCAGGTAGCCCGGGTTCAATTCCCTGTCGGGGCACGTTACCTGGTTGAAATTTTTCCGGGGTTTTCCCTCAACCCAATATGAGCAAATGCTGGGTAACTTTTGGTGCTGGATCCCGGACTCATTTCACCGGCATTATCATCTTCATCTCATTCAGACGCTAAATAACCTGAGATATTGATAAAGCGTCGTAAAATAAGCTACTAAAATAAAAAAAGAAATGCATATAGAGTGTTACTTGGGAGGACGGAGAGAAAAAGATCTTTGGGGATACCAAGACGTAGATGGGAGGATAATATTAAAATAGATTTGAAGGAGATGGTATATGACTGTAGAAACTGGATTAATCTTGCTCAGGATAGGGACCGATTTCGGGCTTATGTGAGGGCGAAAATTAACCTCCGGGCTCCTTGAAAGCCGTAAGTAAGTATGTAAGTAGGTAAGTAAGTATTACGATGCAAAGAATGTAATTAAAATCTTTATGTTTAATACGATATTGACTTATTGTTAGTTATTATAAACTAGGCTACACTCTAGAGTTATTATCTTCTACTTCTAAAATTTAAGTCACTATTGGGTTCAAATACATGCCTGTTTCATATGAGAAGAAGTCATTGTACTTTATTATAAAATATGTCCACGTAATCATTTACATTGCAGGATAAAATGACTACTTCAACATAAAAATGCGTGCAAAAATATCTTATAAACGTCTTATAGGAATAAATCAAATTATAAACAAGGAAATCTAAAATATGCTCTTGTATTTTCCCTTGTTATAAAAACTGGCGTTAGCACTCGGGCAGATTATCTGGTCGACAAGGTTTTCTTCACAAGAAATCTGATTAGTGATTCTAGTGCAGTTTTTCATACTGAATTCAGATATGTAGTCAGAATTTTTCCATCAGGCACAGTTTTTTTTGTGACAGCTACTTTTTAAAATCGGATTTTAGCGTTTTCTTTGACCTGTCATAGGAACCGTTACCTCATATGTAGCGATTTTATCCAAGCTGTATTTAAGGAAATGATTTGTAATATTGTGCTGAAGCACCATAAAACAATCCTGTGCAGGTTCATTCATGTTTGGACATGCTCAGACCTGTTCATCTGGCATTGTGATGTGTCAGTACCGGCCTGGCGTGAGTTTGTTCAGTAGTGAAATAGTTTCTTCCTTTCTTTTCGGAAGTGTATTGTGTATGTAGTGTTTTAGTGCTTAGTGTTGTTCATCATGCCAAGAAAGTGTGTAAATCATGTAGACAGTTTCTGCTAAATTTGTGGTGAGCTGACCTTCAAGTCTCAGAGGCGACATTTGACCCCACTTGTAAAGAAGTGTTACTTTCAATTTTACTTTGGCTGTCAGCCTGGTGTATTGGTAAGACCTGGGCCCCAAATACATGCTGTGTTTCGTGTGTTAGATTGCTGACTGGATGGAAAAAGGGTACACATCGTATGCCATTTGCAATTCCTATGATTTGGAGGGAACTGAAGGATCATTTAAGTGATTGTTATTTCTGTTTGACAAATATTACAGGAATCACATCTAAAACAAAACATACAATTAAGTATCCTAATTTGAAATCTGCAATAAGACCTGTCGTACACAATGAACAGTTCCATGTACCAGTATATGCCGATACGACCTTAGGTAATAACTGTGATTCTGACCTAACTGAAACTGAAAATGCTTCAGATGAAAATAAAAATGATCCTACATTTGAAGCCAATACCTGTTCATCAGAACCATACTTTCCCAATCAGAAAGACCTTAATGACCTGGTTCGGGATTTAAATCTGTCTAAACAGCAAGCTGAAGGTTTAGCTTCCAGACTCAAAGGGTGGAATCTACTCCAAAAAGACGTAAGAATATGTAGTTATCGTGGCCGCCATAGTGATTTCAAGGACTGCTTCTCTCAAGAAAATGATATTGTGTTCTGTAATGATATTTGTTCAGTTATGGAAACTCTTGGGCTTCAACACCGGCCAGATGAGTGGCGACTATTCATAGATTCGTCTGAAGTTAGTTTGAAGGCTGTGCTGCTACATATTGGCAATGAACTTCCATCAATACCTGTAGCGCATGCCGCTGATATGAAAGAGACATATCAAAATATGAAAGTAATTCTAGAGAAAATACAATATGAAAAATATGAATGGTATATCTGTGGTGATTTAAAGGTCATTGCTTTATTGCTTGGTTTGCAACTTGGGTTCACCAAATTTTGTTGTTTTTTGTGCCTCTGGGACAGCAGAGATAGGAAGTCTCACAATGTTACAAAATCATGGCCTAAACGTGAATCTCATATCCCTGGCCAGAAAAATGTGTCATATGTCCCTTTAGTGAATCCTGAAAAAATATTGTTACCTCCATTGCATATTAAGTTAGGAGTAATGAAAAATTTTGTCAAAGCTATGGATAAACAGTCTGATGGATTCTTGTACTTGAAATCGAAATTCCCCAAAGTCAGTGATGCTAAACTGAAAGAAGGAATTTTTATAGGACCACAAATTCTGTCATTAATGGGTGATGATCATTTCGAAGGACTGTTAAATCCACTGGAGAAAGCAGCCTGGCAGTCTTTTTTTTTTTTTTTTTTTTTTTTTTTTTTGAGACCATAAAGCAGAAAACTATCGTGACATAGTGACTGATCTTCTGCATTCTTATGAAGCTATGGGATGCAACATGTCTTTAAAAATTCACTTCTTGGACTCTTACTTGGACTTCTTCCCCGAAAATCTTGGAGCTGTCAGCGATGAGCAGTGTGAGCGTTTTCATCAGCAAATTTCTACTATGGAAAAGAGGTACCAAGGCAAGTGGAGTTCCAATATGCTGGCTGACTACTATTGGACCAAGAAGAGAGACGTTCCAGATGCAAAATATGCCCGAAAATCACTATCTACCACTTGCTAGGTAAGTCAGAATGAGTAGTTATAATGTTGAGTTAGATAGCTAGTTACAGATTTTTTTAGAATATTATAAAAATTCAAGTGAATATCACAAAAAAACTCCTGCCCGATGGGGAAAAACTGAAATTATATTTGAATTCAGCACGAAATATTCTTCTAGAAAATGTTATTTTACTTCTTGTGAAAGAAAAAAAGTTCATTTTTGTCGACTAGTGTTATATTTGTAATTTACTACAAAAAATATATATTACTACTCAGAAAAAAGTCGCAATTGCATCCGAACACTCCAGACATCAGGGCTAAACTGTAACGGGAAGATAAGACAATTTCACGCTATCAACATTGAAAGCGGAGATGTGATGACGTACTAAACAATAGTGGATTACAATGTATGCCGCGCGAATACTGTATGGTTAATACCAAATTTAGGACAAGAAATATTTTTTTTGTTGAGTTATTAAATTTATTTCAGTTTTCTCCTAGAATTTAATGCGAGAGACACAGAAAACTGCGATATTATAATTCATACGGCTGTACAAGCTGCGTTGACTGCTGGTTAACCCCAGGTCCTAAGCAACCGGATACGAAGTCGTGCGTGCGCGTTGGTATTTCCTGAGCCTTACGTGTCTGCGGCAGCTTCATGAAAATGTGATGACTTACATTGTGACTTATTATTTTAGGGAGGTTTTCTTCGTTTCTATCCCACTGTACACCCCAGTTAAGATGGCGCAACCATATTTTAAACTCATCGTCTTACCTAGCCTTCTTCCTGCATGACAGGATGCTTTATGGAACGTGGCCCAACCTCAGAGGATCTCTTCCATATCATCTTGCTCGTCCCGCAAGATACTGAATATTTATGAATACAATTAGCCTATAGCAGTTTTTATTTTATTCCTTGTACTGCACAATTTCGCAGTCGTATTTCTACAGTCTTGGTTTTCAGCCCCTTTTTTAGAAACTCGCTTAGCTGTAAAGAAAAATGTAACGGAAAAAGTTACTTGTAGGCCAATTTCATTACGGCGATGCGCTACTCAAAATAGTGGAATTTTGACAAATGTTATTACTTTTTATTCGTGCTTAAAACCTACGGTTTCATGAGGAGTATTTTCGTGAAAATTTTATTTCAATATCTTAATTATAAGTATACTTTTATATAATTTGGTAGAAGTTGTGCTAATGTACGAGTTATGTGTAACCAAAACTTTAAATGCAATTATCTGAAGAAATAAATTTTATACGTTTTCAACGATAAGTATTAATTTTATTATCCGTGATTAAAGCCAGAGTGATGAAACTTGGCATATTTATTTATGTATTTATTTATTTCTTTATTTACTTCTTTGTTTATTTGTTTATTTATTTATTTGTTCTTCGCCATGGCGTTCTGGTCTAAGGCAGTGGTCGTCAGCACTCGCTGAAATGTACAACTGGTAAGCTGTGCCGTCCCGTGTGCACCGTCGTGCAGCAGGAAGAGGTAGAGAGTAGAGACCAGCAAATCACACAAGACTCACGCCCGTACCCGGTTGCCGTCAGGTTTGGGTTCCGGTGACGCTACAAAGCAAGTTAACTTTTAGCCTGAACACATTGAGCCCGGTTTTATAGGTTCAGTCCAGGCGGGACCTAAGAAAGCCTGCCTGTTTGCTCGTATTATAAGGTAAGAGTGACTTGCATTCACGGAAGCCAGTCTGCACTGGTTAAGATGAAACAGTACTAGTTTGAAACCTAAGTTCGTTGGCTATTTAGTCACTTCAAAAAATCTTTATCTTATAGTCCAACACTGCAGATATTTCTTGATTAAGGAAACACAGTTTTACGATTTATTGCGCTACAGAATTAATAAAGTAATAAGACAATATCATACATTTTATATTCCTGCAAAGTGCATCTGACTCAACAAAATAGTAACATTTCGTAACTTGTGACTAGTTGAGAAGAGAAGAGAAGAGAAGAGAAGAGAAGAGAAGAGAAGAGAAGAGAAGAGAAGAGAAGAGAAGAGAAGAGAAGAGAAGAGAAGAGAAGAGAGGAGAGGAGAGGAGAGGAGAGGAGAGGAGAGGAGAGGAGAGGAGAGGAGAGGAGAGGAGAGGAGAGGAGAGGAGAGAAGAGAAGAGAAGAGAAGAGAAGAGAAGAGAAGAGAAGAGAAGAGAAGAGAAGAGAAGAGAAGAGAAGAGAAGAGAAGAGAAGAGAAGAGAAGAGAAGAGAAGAGAAGAGAAGAGAAGAGAAGAGAAGAGAAGAGAAGAGAAGAGAAGATATTGGTAACAATTATTATGAATATCAAGAGAAGAGAGACGAGAGAGAGGAGAGACGAGAGAGAAATATGTTGAAAAGATATTGGTAACAATTATTATGAATATCAACAACTATTACAGAAAAATATTTCAGTTTAGCTTTTACCTTATCAACAATTAAAAGCCTCATGAATACCTGTAAACTGTATAAAAGTTTTTCTTTCTTCAGAATATTGATTTGCTATTTAAATTCTGAGGGACAGATTTCTTTTTATTTATGAAGCTGAAAGTTTGAATGGTTTGCATTAAATTTATATTACTACGATGAAAAGGAAAGTGCAAGTAATTTATAATAACTGTTGGCATTTAATGGATATTATGTTGACGAGAAATAGTTTTCTTTGTCTTTTTTAACGGTACGTTTCAGAAGACAACAAATTAAGTTTTCAGTAGTTCATCTATATCTATAGGCTTCCTGTCAGGTTTGAATGACTTGGTTCATATTTATCATGCATCTGAAAACAGCATTCTGCTGCAGGTCGGCGGAACCCAACAGGCCTTTCGGGTCACTCTTAGGACTGTTTGAGAGTCACGTGCAACCACACTGCCTGCCTGCTTGAGAGGGAAGGTTGCAGGCAGGCGAACGATACAAAGCGTAAGCCCGCTCACGGACGTAAACAGTCATGAGCAAGCCTGATCGACAGTTTGCCGGCCTCTAGTAGAGAGCATACCCGCTAGCAGCTACGAGTGCAACATTGTGCACTGTGTTCTCTGCTGGTTAGAGACGCTAGCCCCAGGGTGCTCTGCGCTGACGACCCCTGGTCTAAGGCATTCTGACTAGGACACGCGTTACGGAATGCGCGCTGAATCGAGTCCTCGTGGAGGAAGAAATTTTCTCATGAAATTTCGGTCAGTGTAAGGGGCCCGTGCCCACCCAGCATCATGATGCACTTGGGGAGCTACGATAGGTAGCGAAAATCCGGTTTCGCAAACCAACTATAACGGCTGGGAGGAACATCGTGCTAACCACATGATACCTCCATTCTGGTTGGATGATTGTCCACCTCTGCTTCCGCATGTGAACGTGAGGCCAGCAGCCGGCTGGTCGGTCTTGGCCCTTCATGGGCTGTAGCGCCATGGATTTACGGGATTGATTGATTGATTGATTGATTGATTGATTGATTGATTGATTGATTGATTGATTGATTGATTGATTGATTGATTGATTGATTGATTTATTTATTTATTTATTTATTTATTTATTTATTTATTTACTCATTTATATATATATTTATTTATTCATTTATTTATGTACTCATTTACTTATTTATTTAGTATTTATTTATTTTATTATTTATTTACTTAAGTAATTACATGTTATTTATTTATTTATTTATTTATTTATTTATTTATTTATTTATTTATTTATTTATTTATTTATTTCCTCTGGTGGAGTTGAGCCCATCAGACCTTGTCTTTTCCACACCGCCAGAAATGCAATAAAACTTCAAGAAAATTATACATCATCATGTGGTTAATTTAAAAATAACGTGTCGCAGAATGAATATGATATAAAAAACAACTAAACATACAAGTGGAGATTGAAAATAATAAAAATTATTCTAACATAATCAGCAATGATACAAAAAATAATAACATAATATACTCGTACAATAAATACAGACACAAAATAACAGTGACATTCCGCGTCTAGTATCCGAGCACAAACACAAGAGAAAGGATTAATCTAACAAAAGGAAATTATTACCAAAATACGAAAGATAAAAACTTCCGCTTAAATCTAGCAACTTCCTAGCAACGGATTTCTTGGAATAAAACATACTTTTCAGCTTAATTTTAAACTGCGACAGTGTCAGGCAATCCCTGACATTCATTAGATAACGAATTCCAGAGGCAAGACAATGCTACAGTGTAGGAGGATGAATATAAGAAAGTTCTGTGACGAGGAATAGAAAGGAGAAATTGATGCTGATTTCGTGAAGTAGTGAAGAACTGGAAGGGTGAAGGCAACTAGAATTTGGAGAAGAATATCTCTGTTGTGAAAGGGAGCATTTGATTGGCTGTATTCAGCATAGTTTTATTGCTAGATAATTATACGTAAATCAGTTTTATTGCTTTTATTAATGTTTGAACATTGAAAAAATTATATTCTTTTTACAAATGAATAAATTAGAATAGGCCAATATTAATGCCCCATTGCACAAAAAGCAGTGTTACTTTTAAGAAAAAAATTAGATTAAAAAAATGATAAAATAAAATTGAAAAAAGGAAAGAAAACAAAAAAAGTTATTTTTTTTAGTGTTTAGGAGAAAAAAATTGAAATTTACGATGTATGATTATGATACTGACATACATATTGAGTTAAAATTTCAAATCTCTAGCTAAAAAATTGTGGATTTTTTAAATTTCAGTAGCGTATCGCCTTAAGATCTGATCAATGTAACACTTTTAATATTGCTGTACTGTTGGAAGTTGTTTACGTAACCCTTGGTTAAATTTCCGGCAGCTGCATTGACCTCACTCTTGACGTTAATGATTTCCATTGTTAATTCACTCATACGGAAAATCCAGCTTGAAGAGACAAGTGAACACTACATGTAGTAGCTGTGTTACTTCTTTGCTACATGTATAGAGGCGTTGAAATTACGTTATCGAACAGAACAGAACGCTAAAAGCTTGAGGCGTTGCAACCTTCCCATTACTGCAATGAGCCATTGGATGAAATATCCTCCATTTCAGACGCGCTTATGAAATCCTCACCGGGGCATGATGGAACTGTCCATTAACTACTAATCTTGACCGACACGAAAGCGTTGAATTATTGTGACGGATACCTAACGAATAATATCTTCTGTTACATATTCGATGAACACAACTATACAGCAATATACGCGCCAGTATTTCAAATTAATCCAGAGTGTTACCCATACATTATTCATGCCTGACCAAATACGAATCAACTGTCAAGGTAGAAATATTTCAATACGTTCAATTTAGACGGACATAGGCTATGCCCAGAAACAGTAAAATTATATAGTTGAAGGAATTTCATTTAGGATTGTTATGTTCGTTCTACGTTGTAGCCTATGTAGATCGTGCCTAGCTACAAATCAAATGGACTCCAATTTGATTCTTGGCAATAAAATTGTGACCTATCCTATGGAGCAGAAATTGAAGTTAAGAAAATACGTAAATGTTGATAATTTATTGACTCGCCTGTGTTAAATCGAAAGAGAGGGGTTCGATGACAAAGGCCTCAGGTTCAAATTCCGGGGTTGGCCAATCTGATGGTGGACTTTATTTATTTTATATATGTATTTATTTAACCTGATAGAGATAAGGCCATCAGGCCTTCTCTTTCCCTCTACCAGGGGATTACAACTACAATATTAAGAATACAATTACAATTATAATTACAATTAATATTGAATTTACAAATACAATAAAAATCAAAGTACTAAAAGATTAACAGACTAATAAAAGCTAGACAGTTCATTGTAAAAATTAAGAAGAGAGAAAAAAAATTGTATTAACTAAGTAAAAATTAAACCTACTCTATGTAGTAAGAAAATGCTTAATAAGTTTGCTTTTGAACGCTACTAAATTCCGACAGTCTCTGATGTCACTGGGTAGGGTATTCCACAAGCGCGAAAGCGAGATTGTGTATGATGATGAATACGATGATATCTTATGTGTTGGTATGGCTAGTATGAGGCTATTTTGCGTGCGTGTGAAGAGATTATGATATGATGACAGGTAACTGAAACGGGAGGCAAGGTAGATAGGTGTAGAGGTGTGAAGGACTTGGAAAAGGAGAACAAGAGAATGAAAATTTCTACGTTCGTTAAGCCGTAGCCAGTTTAGAGTTTGGAAGGATGGGGTAATGTGGGCAGCGCGACGGACATCGCAGACGAAGCGAACACAAGAATTATGAACACGTTGTAATCTTTGCGACTGGTTGACATTGAGGTCGTTCAGTAGAGAATCACAATAATCGAAGTGGGGAATTACTAGTGTTTCCGCTAGTATTTTCTTGAGTGATAGCGACTTGAGTGACTTTAGTGACTTCTCTGATCATAAATAACTAGACACCTTACTATTAAAAAAAAATCCAAATTCGGTCCTGCTTTTTCTACAATCCCAGATACAGGCACTGAATTCCATAGCCTCAATCCATAATAGTATCTGATATATTATCAATAATGAATGATTCCCAACGCACGGTCGAGAGATGGCCTCACAATTAGACTGAACAAACTAGTATTGTAAAGTGTCTAAATATTAGCTTAGTTATTTTCACTATTACAGATTAGTCCATGTATTGTGGGTCCCTATCACCACGGCATGGCGCGTCCTCAGGTTGCGGATCGAGGACACGGCCTCCAGATATGGAGGATAGATGTGAATATATTGAAAAAGCAGCCGCGGACAGCCTATGAGTGGTGGTCCTTCAGCTTGGGGG
The DNA here is from genome assembly GCF_040183065.1 of Periplaneta americana. Classification (NCBI taxonomy): domain Eukaryota; kingdom Metazoa; phylum Arthropoda; class Insecta; order Blattodea; family Blattidae; genus Periplaneta; species Periplaneta americana. Next base: position 38,918,596 of record NC_091123.1, read on the forward strand.
TTGGGCGAAGGTCTAACAACCCATCACCGTTAAAAAACAGTTTGTTACGAAATCTCAAAATAAGCCTCGGAATGGTATTGATTCTCTGGTACGACCACAGCAAAGTAAAGTTCAGGATAACAGAGAGGGTTTGGAACTGAACGGGTTACATCAGCTTCTTGTCTATGAGGATGACGTCAATATGTTAGGAGAAAATCCACAAACGATTAGGGAAAATACGGGAATTTTACTTGAAGCAAGTAAAGAGATAGGTTTGGAAGTAAATCCCGAAAAGATAAACTATATGATTATGTCTTGTGACGAGAATATTGTACGAAATGGAAATATAAAAATTGGAAATTTATCCTTTGAAGAGGTGGAAAAATTCAAATATCTGGGAGCAACAGTAAAAAATATAAATGATACTCGGGAGGAAATTAAGCACACAATAAATATGGGAAATGCCTGTTATTATTCGGTTGAGAAACTGTGTCATCCAGTCTGCTCTCAATAAATATGAAAGTTAGAATTTATAAAACAGTTATATTATCGGTTGTTCTTTATGGTTGTGAAACTTGGACTCTCACTTTGAGAGAGGAACATAGGTTAAGGGTGTTTAAGAAGAAGGTACATAGAAAAATATTTGGGGCTAAGAGGGATGAAGTTACAGAAGAATGGAGAAAGTTATACAACGCGAACTGCACACATTGCATTCTTCATAACATAATTAGGAACATTAAATCAAGACGTTTGAGATGGGCAGGGCATGTAGCACGTATGGGCGAATCCAGAAATGCATATAGAGTGTTAGTTAGGAGGCCGGGGGAAAAAAGACCTTTGGGGAGGCCGAGACGTAGATAGGAAGATAATATTAAAATGGAATTGAGGGAGGTAGGATATGATGGTAGAGACTGGATTAATCTTGCTCAGGATAGGGACCAATGGCGGGCTTATGTGAGAGCGGCAATGAACCTCCGGGTTCCTTAAAAGCCAGTAAGTTAGTAAGTATTACAGATTAGTAACCTGTGATACATGTACCGTTTACTGAATAAATTTGTGTAAAACTAAAAATAATTTTTCTGAAGACAATATCCGTTTGATGAAAGACGACTGAATTTTTGTGTTCGGCGAAGCGTCAAAAAAGCTGGAAGTGCGATGAGAGCGAGAGAGATAAACCCACAGAAGACTGAGCTGGAGTTACGAGCTGTTGAATCGATGCGAAATGGACCGCAGCGTCCCATATGAGAGCTGTAACCATAACGAACAGGATGCTGTTTGGGTATCAACGGAGCATGCGCAAGTAAGAATTGTCCTACTGAGGAAATAAAATGGTTATGCACTCAGCAGTTGCCATTCGTTTCCCCTAACGTTCCTCCTTTCTTGGATTATTAACTAAGATCTGCCAGATTCTGGTCTTGTAACCGTCTTCAACAGTAAGTTGAACTGCTTATGATCTACACACAGAAGGAACAGAAATGATGCCATGTAAGTTTTACCCAGGAGACCTCTTACTAACATACTACGATCTGTTAAAGGAATATTTTTCAAATAATGGTTCTGAAAATATTTCTTTGACTTTCCGTTTTTTTTTTTTTTTTTTCATTATTACCCTTCTCATTATTACCTATTTTATTTTTGGCTTCCTTTTCAAGATTTCTGCTCTCAATATTCCTTTTCCTATATTTCTTTATCATTTCCTCCCATAATGCCTTTCTCATGTAGTTTCTTGCTTTATTTTGTATTTTCAGGCTTCAGCTTCATTTGCGGCCTCTTTCTTCTTATTTGTTCGTTCCTTTCTTTCTTTAATATTTCTTTCCTTCTTTCTTAATTTCTTTCACATTCGTTTTCGTTCACCACTTTCTTATGACTTTGATATTCATTTCCTTTCTTCTCTTATTTCATACTTATTCCTTGTTAACGTCTTTGTACATTTCTTAGATATTTTCCGTCTGTTTATTTTTTCTTAGTTTCTTTGTTACTTGTTCTTTTCATCTTTTCTTAATTCTTTTGATATTTGTTCTTAGTTTTATTTTTTTTTAATATTTCCTCTTTCTTTCCTTTTTTAGTTTTTCACATTTTATTCTTTATTCATTTTTTATTAATTCCTCTTATTTTTTGTTTGTTTGCGTCTTTATTAATTTCTTAAATGTTTGTTTCTTTGTTTCTTAGTTTATTTGGTATTTGTTTTCTTTCTGTTTTTTTTTCTTAATTTTTTCGCATTTGTTCTTTGTTTATTTCTTTATTATTTGTTATTTTTCCCCTTTCGTTAATTCCTTTGATATTTGTACTTAGTTTGCGTTTTTGATAATTTATTTAGATATTTCTTCTTTCTTTCCTTTTTTAGTTTTTTCACATTTCATTCCTTACTAATTATTTTTAGACCTATACTTTGTTTGTTTGTATCTTTATTAATTTCTTAAATGTTTGTTTGTTTCTTTCTTAGTTTATTTGATATTTGCTTTCTTTTGCTTTTATCTTAATTTTTTTCACATTTTTTCTTTGTTTACATCTTTATTATTTCGCCATATTTATTCTCTGTTTGCACCTCTGTTAATTAATTTCATATTATTACTCCTTTCTTTGTGTGTTTTTTAATTTGTTAGATATTAACTCTAGCACCTTAGTTTCTTTGATATCTGTTCTTTATTTATTAAAAATCTATTTGTCCATTTGTTCTTTGTTTACATCCTTCTTAATTTCTTTAATATATATTCTTTGTTTAATAATTCTTTCTTAGTTTCTTTCAAATTCTTCATTTCCTTTCTCCTTCTTTTCATTAATATTTGCTCTTATATGCTCGTTTCTTAATTTCTTTGGGCTTTTCTTCTTTGTTCGCTTCTTTTTAATTTCTGTCATATATATAGTGTATTTCGCTTAATTTTTTAATTGTTTTTGATACTTTTGTTCGCACATTTTCCATTTTTTAACTTTCATTCTTTTCTCGCTTATTTTGCCGTTCTTTGTTCTCTTCTTTCTTAATTGTTTTAGGACTGATTCTTTCTTATTATTCTTTTCATTAAGCCGTTTTACTGTTCCTTCTCTCTTCTCTCTTCCTTCGTCCTTTATTTATATCCTTCTTACATCTTAAATTTAATAATGTGATGTTTGATTTTCATTTGTTACGTTTATCTATTCTCTCTAATTTTTTACTTCGTGTAATATTTCGTATTTAATTCCTTCTTTTTCTGTTTTCTTATTTTTTTTTTACATATATGTTCTCTATTCTTTCCTTACATTAATTTTCTGTTGATATTCCCTTTGCGTCTACATTTCTTTCCCGATGTTATTCTTTCAATTATTCATTTCGTTAATTTACCTGGCTTTCTTCCTCATTTCATTTTCATTTTTGTTTTAATCCCTCGTGTAGTTTTATGCAGATATCCTTTCTTACAGAAACACACAAGACTTTTCCAGCATAGCTCAATCGGTATCGCATTTACCTACTCCTTCGAGGCTAGGCTAGAGTATGGCAATCACTCCTGGGCTGAACACCTTATTGGGGTTTTCCTACGTTATCCTTTTAGTGTAAGCCAGATAAATTATCAGATGATGTCTAGAAGAATTATTGGACTTCTCTCGCCAAATAACACCTCATTATCACTAATACGAATATTATTGACGCTAGATATCTTTGCAGTTGACACAACAGATTAAACAACAGATTAAAAATAAGAAGTAAGTAGCAATTATTCATTACACATGAATACAACAAGACTCTACCCATTAAAAATAACAGAATTATGACATTTACAGCAAAAGAATTCCATGCTCTAAGCAAGAACTTGACCTCCATGCAGCGATAAGACACGTCTGAGTCTTCGCGTCTGACAACGGAGGAAATAAGACAAGATATATGTGTTCCACGGAGCTCTTATTTTAGCGGAATGACCGTTTTATCGATCGCTGTTAAGACGTGAAACGCTTCTCAGAAGTGTCTGAATGTTTCCAGTATCTTGGAAGAAAGCACTCAAATATAATCACAGATGCGATTGTTGCGAGTCTTTTATACAGAATTACAGGAAAGTTTGGTGATTCATCGCTACAGTATATTCCAATATTTTCTGTGTCATTGAATGTCAAAAGTAGTAAAAACTCCGGACTGGGTCGCAGAACGAATATTTCATCTGATGTGAAGAGGCGGCCGGTTCAAACCTTCTTTTCTCTCCATGACAGTTCACTTAGAAAAGACTGCGTTTTGTTTTTTCAATCATGGCAATGTCTAAGAAAACAGGACAGCACTTTTTAAGTTTAAGAATACCTCACTGCACTTTCATCTCGCAGAGAATGCTGCTGCAACAACAGACATTTGTGTTTGGAAAGGTCGCTCGTACGGAAGATTACTTTCGCGGCATCCAATCCTTGCATACAGGGTGCAACCATAACTCTGTTACTCACTTTTAGGAGTGGTAAGGGTGATCGGAATGAACCATTTAATATAGGAGGCATGAGTCCTTTTTACCCTATCATATGTATGTATGTATGTATGTATGTATGTATGTATGTATGTATGTATGTATGTATGTATGTATGTATGTATGTATGTATGTATGTATGTATGTATGTATGTATGTATGTATGTATGTATGTATGTATGTATGTATGTATTAACACTACAATTAAATAATAAAATAAATTATTATTATTATTATTATTATTACAATTGGGTATACACCCGGTGGCAGTGATATATAATATACAATAATTACAATTCGGCCTACATCAAATAAAATAAAATGAACGTAAATGAAATAAAATAAAATAAAATAAACCTAAATCTATAAATAGTAGATGCAATAAACCTAGGACTATAAATAAAAACTATTATATAATAACGCCTACGATAAGCAAAAGTAAATCTAACTTATAAGTACTTCTATTTCACCCAACTATTACCAATTTAAGTAATTGCATATCACCTTAATTAATTACATTCCAACTTAATTACATATCATCTTAATTAATTACATATCACCTTAATTTATTGACATATCAACTAAATTACATATCATCTTAATTAATTACATATCAACTTAATTAACTACATATCAACTCAATTAATTACATGACTCAACTTAAATAATTACACTGCGCCTCCAATTACATTTTCAGTCTAATCTTCTCAACCTTTCCTTAAATGTATTGATTTTAAGAGGACCACCCTGAAAGATTGCCGCAGGTAAGCTGTTCCAGTCTACTATTGTGCGGGTAACAAAGGAAAATTTTGCCACGTCCGTTCTTTGTTTTCTGCATTTAAACTTCCTAATATGATCAGCCCTCCCTAAGTATGATGGTGTTGCTAATCTAGCATTGATGTCGGTTCATGCTTTGTGTCCCATTTGTGCCTTAAACAATGCAGTGAGTCTGGTTTTTCGTCGCCTTGATTTGATAAGTTCCCACCGTAAGTCTTTTACTATCTCCTCACCATGCCCCTTCCCCATTTTGACATATTTTGCTGCCTTGCGTTGGACCTTTTCTATTGAATCGATTTGGTTTTGTCTGTATGGATCCCAACCTACTGCTCCATACTCCATAAATGGGCGAACAAGGGTTTTGTACGCTAATTCTTTTGACTTTCGGTTAGATCTTATGATATTCCCCATCAATCACCCAGGGAATGATCTAGATTAGGGTACATTATGCAACATATAAGTTTTCAACTAGCCAAGAGACAGGCATTAAAATTAGGAAGATGTCAAAGAAGAATGGAAAGGAAAATACTCGGAATAAGCCTGAACGTAATGTTGTGGTGAGGAAAAAAAAAACGCTAGGAACTTATGCACCAACAGAATATAAAATATTTCGTGATTAATATAGATTTCATAAATAAGACAAGATGTCATATTTTATCGCGACCATAATATTACTTATTCACGGTCAAGAACCATTTAAATGCCTAATTTAATCTTTTACTATGAATATCGACACATTTCGAGTTTTTCGTGGTTCACCATAAAATCATGCATCTGATTATGACCAGGGACAGGATTTTTATGTAATTACATATTAGCCTGTATTCCTTTCAACCTAACTGTATATAAATAACAAATATTTGCGAATCTTGTAATTACCATTAATGTATTAAAATTTGATACTACATATTTTTACATATTTACCCCACATTACATATTGTGGCTTGATATTATATAAATCTACATATTTAGGGGTTTTATTTATTTTTACTTCTTTAAAAGGAAAAAGAAAACTTCTGCTGGGGAAGTTTACAATTTGAAATACACAGATTTAAAAAGCCTTTTTACCTACCCGAGAAAGGATATATTTCGGGACGAAATATAACATCTTAGTTCCAGGAAGTAAAAGAGGCACTCACCCCTTACCGCCCATTGTAAATATGAGTTAACAAAAGGCAACCTTTATCATACAACTACTTTGTATTGTAAAAATCAAGAAGGGAATAATCTCATACGCATAAGCGGACGACATAGTAGTAGGGTCTGAAAACCTTACAATAAACATTATGGTAAAATAATGTAATAAAAACAAATTTTATATAAATGTGGACAAGACAGAAATCATAATACTCAGAAACGGCGAAAGAGCACCAGAAACAGTAGAAATCGTCATGAAGAACAGAATATTAAAAATTTTACCACACTACAAATATCTAGGCTTAACAATACAAACCAGAGCAGATATTGATATTAAATATTTTCATCTTGATTACACAACTTTTAACACTGTATCTCTTCGGAATACGTATGATAAGAACTTTCTTGAGTTAAATTTTAACGTACCTTGTTAACATGTTTCGACCTATTTTCAGGCACTCAAATGTAACACCTGTAACAACTTCTACATAGGACAGACAGGCAGATCATTTCAAACACGCTACAAAGAACACATCACAGACATAACAAAATTACAAAACACCTCTACACACGCAGAACACATCACAAATGCCAACCACACCTACAGAGACATCAACACAGACATGGAAATACTGCACATCCAATCAAAAAGCCAGAAACTCAACACACAAGAACAATATGAAATATACAGACACACGAAAACACACCCCAACGATATTCTCAACACACAACTCAATTTCAAAACACATACACTCTTTGACTCTACACTACGAACGCACCCACACAGGAAACAAGAGACGCCAAGACCAACAACGACCAGTTCCGAAGATGACCGAAAATAGGTCGAAACATATAAACAAGGTACGTTAGAATTTAATACAAGAAAGTACTTATCATACATATTCCGAAGTAAATATTTTCATGATTTTACATGTTTTGGTACATATTCAGCTTATTTTTCTCACATAAATATGTACAATTTTACACCTTGATACTACATAAAAATCCGGTCCCTATTTATGACAGTCTGACCACATGAACAATGATTTCTCTTAGAAGGCTGAATACTACATCATGGTCGCTTGACCACCATGGTACAGTGTAAGACGTATCAGGCAATGCTAACCTACTGCCGATTCAGGCAATCGATACCCCTTTCCCCCAACTCTCCATCCATCCCACGTGCTCTTGACGTCGCCGCTGGTGCGATGTATGACGGGAGCAGACATTGACAAATGCCCATCCATGGATTTGGGTGTAGTCATGATTTCAGAAGGGCAGCGGGAAGATCAGGCCATCAATGTATGAGATCGTTTGGAATCTAACACACTCGGACAGCGTCCAAAATGACAGATCGTGATATTCTCAGACACGGCTCAAGGTTCGGCTGCAAGACAACATGTATAATTCATCCTAAACGTCTTGATTCATGTTAGCGGTTTTTGCAATGCAACCGAAATGTCGGACACCGACAGAGAAATCTTGAACTGAATCCATCAGCGTCATCATCCGTTTCAGTTATCATTGCTCCCTGTATTTCCAGGATTGTTAACTTTCCTCTTGTGATGCACTCAGTGGGTTCTTCAGCCGCGTCTTTAGTATACTAAATCTCACCAAAGCAGCTTAGTCCAAATACCAAAGCTCCAAATTTGCACGCCTAAGAATTAGCTTCAGATTCCGGGGAATTGAGCTGCATTTCCGGTGAACAGAAGAAATGTTTGCATCCAATTTTCTGGAGTGATTCGCCACTTTTCCGATAATTATTATCATACTGGTATAATGAAAGGATAGTAGGATAACGAGAGTGATGATAGTATGAGAGAATTACTGCCTAATAATGACGGAAGAAAGGAAATCACAAGGTAAAGATAAATTCCATCACGCTAATCTTACTCTTAATGGCATTTGATATGAGTAGCAGTAATAGTGGTAAAAATAGGATAGATGGATTTATTCAGCAATATTACATATATAGCTGCACTACACTATCAGAATTTGCCCTTAAATCCAGTGCACTGGTTTTTTGATCGTACATGCAATACAAAACAAATCCTACTTGTAGGTTTCACTCCTCTCACACAACCATTCTCCAAACAACATACAGATTGATATGAAAATGGTACAAACAAAACACATTATCTCATAGAGCCTAGAAGTAGTAGGAGAAGTAGTAGTAGCAGAAGCAAAAGTAGTAGAAGTAGAAGCAAAAGCAGTATAAGTAGAAGTAGAAGTGAAAACAGAAGTAAAAGAAGTAGTTGTAGTATAAGTAGAAAATAGTAACAGAAGAAGTAGAATAGGAGGGACACAAATAGAAATAGTAGTGATAGTAGTAGTAAAAATACCAGCAGAAGTAGAAGTGAAAGCAGAAGTAGCAGTAGTACAGGTGTAAATAGTAATAGAAGAAGTAGAAGTAATAGATGCAGCAGAAATAGAAGTAGTAGTAATGGTATAGTAAAAGTAGTAGCAGAAGTGATAGTAGTAGCAGAAACAGAAGCAGTAGTACCAGTATATACGTAGCACAAGAAGTAGAAGTAGTAGTAACAGAAATAGTACTAGTAGTAGAATTAGTAGCAGAAGTAGAAATAACAGAAAGAGTAGTAGTAATATTAGTATAGAAATAAAAGCAGAAGTAGAAATAGAAGTAGTAGTAACAGAAATAGTACTAGTAATAGAAGTAGTAGCAGAAGTAGAAATGGAAGTAGAAATAACAAAAATAGAAGTAGTAATATTAGTATGAAAATCACAGCAGAAGTAGAAGTAGAAATAGAAGTAGTAATAACAGAAATAGTACCAGTAGTAGAAGTAGTAGCAGAAGTAGAAATGGAAGTAGAAATAACAGAAATAGAAGTAGTAATATTAGTATAAAAATTACAGCAGAAGTAGAAATAGAAGTAGTAATAACAGTAATAGTACTAGCAGTAGAAGTAGTAGCAGAAGTAGAAATGTAAGTAGAAATAACAGGAATAGAAGTAGTAATATTAGTATAAAAATTACAGCAGAAGTAGAAGTATAAATAGAAGTAGTAATAATAGAAATAGTACTAGTAGTAGAAGTAGTAGCAGAAGTAGAAATGGAAGTAGAAATAACAGAAATATAAGTAGTAATATTAGTATAAAAACAACAGTAGAAGTAGAAGTAAAAGTAGTAATAACAGAAATGGTACTAGTAGTGGAAGTAGTAGAAGTAGTAGCAGAAGTAGAAATGGAAGTAGAAATAACAGAAATAGAAGTAGTAATATTAGTATATAATAACAGCAGAAGTAGAAGTAGTAATAACAGAAATAGTACTAGTAGTAGAAGTAGTAGCAGAAGTAGAAATGGAAGTATAAATAACAGAAATAGTAGTAGTAATATTAGTATAAAAATAACAGCAGAAGTAGAAGTAGTAATAACAAAAATAGTACTAATAGCAGAAGTAGTAGCAGAACTAGAAATGGAAGTAGAAATAACAGAAACAGAAGTAGTAATATTAGTTTAAAAATAACAGCAGAAGTAGAAGTAGAAGTAGTAATAACAGAAATAGTACTAGTATTAGAAGTAGTAGCAGAAGTAGAAATGGAAGTAGAAGTAACAGAAATACAAGTAGTAATATTAGTATAAAAATAACAGCATAAGTAGAAGTAGAAGTAGAAGTAGTAATAACAGAAATAGTACTAGTAGTAGGAGTAGTAGCACAAGTAGAAATGGAAGAAGAAATAACAGAAATAGAAGAAGTAATATTAGTATAAAAATAACAGCATAAGTAGAAGTAGAAGTAGAAGTAGTAATAACAGAAATAGTACTAGTAGTAGGAGTAGTAGCACAAGTAGAAATGGAAGAAGAAATAACAGAAATAGAAGAAGTAATATTAGTATAAAAATAACAGCAGAAGTAGAAGTAGTAATAACAGAAATAGTACTAGTAGTAGAAGTAGTAGCAGATGTAGAAATGGAAGTAGAAATAACAGAAATAGTAGTAATAATATTAGTATAAAATAACAGCAGAGGTACAAGTAGAAGTAGAAGTAGTAATAAAAGAAATAGTACTAGTAGTAGAAGTAGTAGCAAAAGTAGAAATGGAAGTAGAAATAACAGAAATAGAAGTAGCAATATTAGTATCAAATAACAGCAGAAGTAAAAGTAGAAGTAGTAATAACATAAATAGTACTAGTAGTAGAAGTAGTAGCAGAAGTAGAAATGGAAGAAGAAATAACAGAAATAGTAATATTAGTACAAAAATAACAGCAGAAGTAGAAGTAGTAGTAACAAAAATAGTACTAGTAGTAGAAGTAGTAACAGAATTAGAAGTATAAGTAGTAGTAATCGAAATAAAAGCAGTAGTACTAGTAGTAGAAGTAGTAGCAGAAGAAGAAGTAGTACTAGTAGCGAAAATAGAAGCAGTACTAATATCAGAATAGAAGTAGTAGAAGTAGAGGTAGTAGCAGAAATATAAGTAGTAGTACTAATAGTAGCAGTAGTAGCATGAGAATAAGCAGAAATAGTAGGAGAAATAGAAATAGTAACAATAGTAACAGAAATAGTAGAAGTAGAAGAACTCCCAAATCTGGGCGTTAAATCTTCCACAAACTCCCCCTTCTGCAAACCCATGCATGGTATTTCATGTAACCACTCTTTCAATTCGCCAAGTTATGAAAGTGAAAAGCTATCCTCATTGTAGACTGTGTAGGCCTACAGGGTACTGAGAGCTTAAGCCGTTAATGGCAGTAGAAATGTCAGTCCTAAGTCCCCATTATCTTTGTCCCCAAGCAAATACCCCTGGTGCTCATTTCTGAGTAAACCCCAGGGCCATAGCGCGGTCGGAAGGATTAACTAATCGACAAAATCCATGGCTCCGTCGGGAATCGAACTGAGACTTTTCGGCTTACAGCGACGTTACCAGGTGTCTCTCGCACAAGGTATTCGACATCGTTATTCAACGTGTATGTGAGATGGCTGACAAATTTTGCGTGTAGCACTCTTTCAGAGGCCGGTTTCTTTACGTGCAGCAGATCATCGTACATGAATTTAAAGAAAATGCATATAAGGTATATGTACACCCACAAAACGCAAAAAATGATGAAAAATTAGAATTTTCAAAATATAACTATTTTAATAGAGAATTTTCTCCCCTTTAATTTGATATAATTTTTTTTTTTAATTATGCCTTATGGTTTTTCAGATAAGTCCCATTTTCCAAAATGCTGCGTCATCAGCCACGGTCACTTACTTTTGGAGTGCATTACTTTTGGAGTGATCTTCGTAGCAGTCAATCCCCTCGTCCAGCATTGCTTGCAAAATAAACTTCTTTCTAGTCCCGAAATAGATGCATAGATATCTGGGCATGATCATTAGATTGAAAAATCTTTTTCACATAATGAAGTAATTTATAATCTTTTACTGTTAGTCATAAAACTGTAAATTTGTGTGTCAGTGGTATTGTACGTTATTTTAATAAGAGTCCAAAAGTGGAAATTAAAATTCTGAGGAGGATGGGCATAAACCCTGGGACAAATACCATTGCACGATGTGTTGCATCAATGGAAATAGGGGCAAAAATGCCAAAAAAAATTCAACACCTGAAGTTAAAACAAGGAGGAGGTATTTGAGTGCCAGAAAGAAGCTGAAACTGGACCGACATGAAGCTGCTTAAGGGGTGACATATGATGATGGAGTCTTCTAGGCTCTGAAAGTTTGTGGCTTATTTCCTGTAAATAGTAATTTTAGAATATTTAATTGTTTCAAACATGATATCTCAGCCAAATATGGTGATACCAAGAAGATATTGGTGTCATTTTGAAGCTTGAAATGTCCCCCAGTGCCTGACAATGAGTAAAATAACATTAATATAATTAATAATGATCTATGGATTTTTTACATGATTTATGCAACATAAAATATTATTGTACGTTACATATATGGTAATATTTAATTAATATAAATAAAAATTAAAAAATAGCTCTATGTCAGGCACTAAAGAATAGTGTTAGCTATAAAACAGTGAAAAAACTGTGGCTCTATCTTAAAAACTGCATGAGCTATCATGTTTCAAGTTGCATGTCAAAATTATAAACAAAATAATTTTTATAAACAATTTAGATATAATTTCAAGGAATCTGTTCACTTCATTCTCTTTCTGGTACCATTCTCAATTGTATAACAATTTTACAGGGCAAATTATACAAAACAAATTTTTTGTATGTAAAGGTGTACATATACCTAAAGCTAATTTTCGTTCGTTAAGAAATGTGATGATAGTCGTTCGTTTCGCCTTTGCCTCATTTACGAAATATATTGAATTCAAAATCGTAACTAAACTCACCAATTTACGTATTGAGTATACAAAATATTTCAATGCTGAAATTTTCAGGATCTGTAATGCATTTTTCGTACGATGGCTTCGCATCATTTCACGCACATGAGGAGTTGTAATTTAATTTTCCATTAGCATAACGATGTACAATCGCACTCAACTCGCAGCATAATGACAGGTTCGCCTTAATTGGCGTTTGTCACGGAGTACACCGCCTCTTGTGCAACACAATTAATTAAGTGCAATTTCAAGTACAGATATTTCATCACTTGTAAATCATTGCATACTGACAGTCTCCGCGGTTATTTATTTCCTCCTGAGCTCCGTACGGTTGTAAATTACTCTTTATCTGTTAGACAGTCACACAATGGAACTAAATGAAACAATGGTGACTCAGTGCTAAAATAACTCCAGCCAATTACGTATCCGTGGTGCTGAAGGTGGGCAATGACAGTATTGCAGAAAATGGAATCTTTCGGGATCATTTCCGATACAGCAGCTATTAAGGGACATCTCTAAATGATAGTTCAACTTTGGACTTGTTTGAACAAAGGTGCAATAATAATAATAATAATAATAATAATAATAATAATAATAATAATAATAAAAGAATACGAGAATTTATTGCTAAAAGTCTTCCTTCCTTCTACGAGGTCCACCAAGAAGTCCACTGCCTTGCAACAGATGGAAGTTCTCGGCGAGTTGACATCATTGCCATTGATAGAAGAAATGACAGAGCAATATCATCGATCCCACCGTGCGCTTTGAAACTGTAGTTGAACAACCTGTAGGCCTAGCAGTACATGAAGAAAAGAAGACCATCTATGATCCTACAATTCAGTACTTTAGAGATTATTATCACATACAAGGACAGATTGAAGTATGTGGCCTATTGTTCGGAGCAAGGGGAACAATTCCAAAATTCTCAGTTGAATGTTTTAAGTCTTTTGGAATTCCTTTAAATATTTTGAAAATTATTGCTATAGACGTAATGAAATATTCTGTTCATATTTTACGTAATCGCCTGTACACCTAAATTTCCTTATAGGTCTATTCCATTTGATTACTAATAATTATTGACAAAAATACTTTCCCAAGGGTAGCTTCTATTTGAAAAAAAAATCGTAAATATTGACAACGCAAATGTTTATTTTTATTTTATTTCTTTAGTATGCTGTGTCTTTTGGCAACCCTTACTGAAGTACAGCTAACCTTGTGGGATTTATATATACAAGGCAATGTGGAACATAACTACTGCATTAATTCTCAGAAGCGAATCTTTAGGTTGTAAGTAACTAAAAAGTCAAATGTAATTTTTGTATTTGAATAACGATAATTAGCTGAAAATAAAAATGTATCTGGAGTTTGAATCTCATTTATGGTGAAACTATTGGGTATTGAGATTATGAGTGGTAAGATATCAACGCGAAGTACAAGCCGAAAAAAATATTCCTTTGTAATTTCTTCGAAAAACGTTGCACTGAAGGGTTGCTCGGCAAGTGTACACTGTTTATCTGCGATCTTACGTTGTACCTCAGCAGCAGCAAGTCTTATGCCAGTCTGTTCGTAGATTTGTAAAGGTGAAGAAGTCGATTAAGGACAATGCCAAAAATTTACTAATCGTGAGTAGCCTACCTAGATATGCGTTTAAAAATTATGAGGAATCAAGCATTGCGCTGTTGCAACGTATCCACTTCCATTCTCTTAATAGACATTCGATTTTTTCATAGCCCTAACCATTATAGATAGAAAAACGATTATTCGAACTTATTTACTAGTTTTATTGATTTATATTATTAATTCTACACCTACCTAACTTGCCTACCGTTTTAATTACCTGTCATTAGCACAATCTCTTCACACGCACGCAAAATAGCCGCATACTAGCCGTACCAACAGCTAAGACATCATCGTATTCATCATCATACACAATCTCGCTATCGCGCTAGTGGAATACTCTACCCAGTGACATCAGAGACTGTCGGAATTTAAGTGTTCAAAAACAAATTCATTAAGCATTTTTTAAATTTATATATCTTCTCACCATTCGTGAGCTGCCACAAGGGACAAAGAGTACTTAACCATAGAAATTTTTACAAGTTCATGAAAAACCATTGATTTTGTTTTAGCAATGAAATTCCTACAAATAACTTCCTGCAAATATATATATATTTTTTTGAGATTAGTGAAAATATACCTATTTTTAGAAAAGTAAGTGTTACAAAAAAGTAAAGAATGCTACTGCGTAGAGTAGGTTTAAATTTTACTTAAGTAAAAAAATATTTCTCTGTTCTTAACTTTTACAATAAACTGTATAGCTTTTATTAATCAGTTAATCTTTTAGTACTTTGATTTTTATTGTATTTGTAAATCGAATATCAATTGCAATTATAATTGTAATTGTGTTCTTAATATTGTAGTTACAATCCCCCGGTAGAGGGGAAGCGAAGGCCTGATGGCCTTATCTCTGCCAGGTTAAAAAAATAAATAAATACATAAGTAAATAAATAAATAATTCAAATTAATGCAGTTATTCCCCTTCCACCTTATGTATGTACATATGTATGTATGTATTTATGTATGTATGTATGTATGTATGTATGTATGTATGTATGTATGTATGTATGCATGTATGTATGTATGTAAGTATGCATGTATACATGCATGGATGCTTGTACTCACATATGATTATGCTTGCATCATAATTGTATATGTGTGTATGTTTTATTCCTGTACATACACAAGGATGCATATGAGCCGTTCAGAGCAGAAGTGGTGTAAGTCAAAATTGGGTAATGAGTTTAAAGTAAAAATTCTATAAAATACAGCACAAAGTAGCAATTAATATTCATTTTATTTAAACTATTAGTAGTCAGTAGATAGCACGAAGGACATATTAATTGCTACTTTGAGCTGTATTTTACAGAATTTTTACTTTAAACCTCATTGCCCAATTTTGACTTACACCACTTCTGCTCTAAACAGCTCATATATTATGAGATAAGCCAATGAGTATAATAGGCCTACCTTAATACGTGATTGTTAATAACATAAAATAGTTATTTATGCAACAATGGCATGAGTGAATGACAATTTTCACGAGTATCATAATAAGATTATCCACGAATTGGATACAACATTTAGAATTATAAATTGTAGGAAATAAATTATGAAATAATTCGGCATCCATAGCTGACATAAGTGTCGATATGTTCGTATTGATTATATCGATTAGTTGTGCCTGGCATTGGGATTTGTCTAAGAGAAATGGATGACCTTGTAGTTATTACAAACTCTAGTTATACCTTAGGTATCAAATTTTTTCTTATCTTCTTGTTAATAGAGTTTCTCTGAACCACAGAAGTATTTTATTTGATATTACCAAAGTGATACAAAATTGTTAAAGATTGGAAATAAATTATACGTTACCTTCTGTCCTGCATTTCATTTATTGTTACGTGGCACGTAGAAGCGGTAAGCAGGATAGACGAGTTGCATGCATCTCCACCAAGCGTTCCGGTATTACGTCATAACTATTACTGGCACGCGTGCCATAATAAGCCGATTACGCACGATATTGGATGTAGTAACACCTGTGTATAATGCTAGGGTGACATAAAGCAAGTTTATTTATAAGAATATATTTTAAATCGTATCTACTTATCTTCCTAAATGTTGCACCATTTCTTTATTTATACCTGCTTTTGTGCTTTAATACCCCCTTTTTATTTTTTTTTTTTATTTTTCAAGTGTCTTTTGTACTGTGTACGTTACCAGCCAGCCCAGGGAATCGAACGCTTGGCCTCTGGTATAATAAATATTCAGTTAACCATTCGCCCCTTTCATTCGGTAGATGGGGGATAATACGCATGCCAAGCGCAATGCATGAAGAAACAAGAGGCGCTATTGTCGCGACACAAATCGGCCGGATCGTGTTCAGGCAGACCTAATAGCGAGTCAATGACAATTTTATTAGAATTCGTAAAATGTGCAGGCAGGTACGCGTCGACATGCCCCGCGATATGTTGTTGATTGTTCCCGCACCACGCAGGCAGCTGATGGCATGTCGGCCCGGCATCAAACGTCGTTGTTAGTCCGCAATTCAGGAAAACAACAACTCACGTTAAAACTTATTGTCTCTCCCCAGCAAAAATGAATACTCCACAAAATTGTTCAGCAAAGTTTCATGCACATTTACACACAATCCTGAATTATAGGATTTTTTTAACTTTCAAATAGCTTTTTCTCGAAACTAACTTACTGTGGGTTAGCTCCTTCTTTCCCCGAGCCCTTCATTTTGACCCTGTCAATGTGGACACGTGGTGTATGTTGAGGCACAAACGAACTTTCCAACCAGGTCTTCATCCTTCTTTCTGTTATTTTCATCTTGTTATACTGGTGATAGACTACAGTCGCTAATCGCGATTAGCTCCGATCGCGATTACCGAAAATGTGGTGACACACTAGGTCACGCTTCGTCCCGTCTTGTCAACAGCTGAATTACCATAGAGGAAACAATTTTCTCTATGTACATACGTATATGTTTGTTTCCCTCCTGGACAATATCTAAAGTTCATACTTTTTTTATGTTTGTTCATTGTTTTTTTTTCCTCTTTTTTTTGTTGTTTCTTGCAGCTTCATATGGGAATTTATTTGTTAAAATTGTTACGTATATGCTTCAAAATGTAAACTGATACAATTTATATCATTACTATTCATATTATTTTGAAAAGAGATTTTATAGCCTATAAAATTTATGTCATCATGCCAAAAATTTATATTATTTTGTAATAAAACATTTTTAAAATCAACCCTCACCTCGATAGCTTCGTAATGGAGACTGAAATCGAAAATCTGAAAAAGAAACCAGTTCCAGTTTGTAATCCATTATTTATTGAAATGAAACATCTTTCAGCAGCCTTCTATTGCTGTCCCTCTCTCTCTCTCTCTAATTTGTCTGTCATTTGTTAATATATTTCTTTTTACTTTTCTCACATCTGCATTAAATTTCACCACTACGTCTAATAGTAGCCAAATTCATTTTCTAGCCATTCATTTTCGTTTCTATTTCATATAACACACTGGAAGGGGTAACAAAATTCCACAGCAGAAGCTATCACAACTTCCTATATAATGTAAATCAAGGTGATTCGAAACCAAATATTACTAAAATGTTACTTTCGTCCACTGGGCCGTGCCTCAGCGCTATTATCTAGTTCTGGAAACAGGATTTAGCTCCTGATCGCAATCAGGACGGTGACACACAACAAACCCGATCGCCAATAGGTCGATAATAGCGATTAGTGACTGTAGTCTGTCACCAATATTACATGAAGAATACTCCCCAGTTTTCAAGCGGTCTGTTATTTCTTTTCCCTTTAAATCCGTTTTGTACCTGATGTCGGACCTCACATTAACGAGCGTCAATTCGTCGGGCAAGGCGTATATGGATGCCAGGTACGCTTGTTGAGGTCGCAAACTCGATAGCAATTCGGTAACAACTTTTTCACTTACAATCCAGCAGTACGGAATTAAAATCCTTTTAAACTTGGGATGCCGACAGTATCAATTCCACGCGGAGGTAAACTCAGTGGAAAATGTCACGCAGTGAAAAGAGTCGTATCTGTGATTGGAACAAGCGATGGCTTGGATTTTTTTTTCCTAAACCATAGGCAATAGTCACTTTGACAAAGTTGTTTGACGGCAATACAACACAGGACAAATCGAGATTTGCTTGTGGTATTAGCAAAGCAGAGGGAGATTCACGGAAAATTGAATTACGTTTGAAATTTAACAGCCGAACTTGGCTATATTATTCACAATATTCTGTATTCTCTAAATGCGTCCAGTGACATCTGAAGGTTTAAAATAACAATTATAAGACCAGCTATAACGGCTAGGGGGATCATAGTGCTAACCACACGATACCTCCATTCTGGTTGGATGATCGTCCACCTCTGCTTCGGCATGTGGGCGTGAAGCCAGCAGCCGGCTGGTCGGTCTAGGCCCTTCACGGGCTGTAGCGTCACGGAGGTCTGAGATGTAAATAAAGTACGTCTACACTATAGCTTGTCCGTCTGCTTCCCAAACGGAGCGGAAGAAAGTTACACAACCTTAACATTCATGAGGGTTAACTAGAAATTCAAAGACACTCCAGATTGGTTATTTTTATACAGGATATAAACGGTATAGATACTGAAAATATCATTGGTGCTAGGAAAGGTGTTCCTGAACAAAATATACTAGTAACTTTCTTTGAAATTCTCAAGTTTAAACTCAAAAAAGTATTAAATCTTTCAGAACAGGTATAAAGGCGTAGAATTCTTAAAAAATATTACTTACTTGCTTATTTAAAAATGGCTTTTAAGGAACCCGTAGGTTCATTGCCACCCTCACATAAGCACGCCATCGGTCCCTATCCTGTGCAAGATTAATCCAGTCACATCCATTTTAATACCGTATTTGCTCCCGCAATTTGCGCATTTTTAAATCTATTTTGGCTGTTTGAAAAATTGGAGTGCGTAAAATATGCGAACTTTTTAAAATTACACTTCTTGATCTAGGCTTTATTTAAGTATATGGTAATTAAGAATACAGTACTTTTGTCACCTAAGACTACTGGTAATCTTGAATTATAAATAATAATTAAATTGGATATAAGACAATCATAATGAATGCAAAATATATAGCAGATGCAGCATTCCCAATAGGCAGTCTTTAATTGAGCATATTGTACGAGTTTATAGACCTATAGGTGGTTGATCAATGCATTCTTCATGTTGTAGTGACAATTACACGATACTTATTAAACAGTAAAACTTGTCACAGTTATTGTCCTTAGGGGTAATTTACAAGGACAAACATCAGTGTTGAAGTAACGTTATTTATGGTTTCTTTGTGAAGCAGGTAGTTGAGTTGGGTACAGTACGATTATATTATTTACTCCTGACAGTCGCCAGAGACACTGTCCAAATTTCACGAGAGGATCTCTGCGAGGGGAGTATGGTCCTTGCGGGGTAAGAGGAGAGTGTAACCCAGTAACTCCGCGTTCTTGAAGAAGCAGGTGGATGAGAGTGATGTCATTGGCCGGCTGGGACAAGCAAGGCTCAGTCAATGGCCGGCCGGTTCCGTGTCGGGGATAGGTTATAAGAGTGGGAGAAAAACTCGCATTCCTTGCTCGGATCTTCTCGTGAAATGCGGACTGTACGCGCCTGGGTCAGGCGAGTCCATTTAGTCACGCCAAGGGATGTGTGGGTTAGTCACTCGCTTGTCTTCGAAGCGATCGGATGTCATGCGTGCGATAGAGAGGTATGTTTCCAGTACAATAAAGCTGTACTGCATTCCTTTGCCAACCGTTCGCCCTAATCTCTACTCCAGAGCTCTCCCCACTAATTCTATTATATCCCCTCTTTCGCGTCGCTGAGGTGTCAGGACTAAATAATCGGTCTGTAGTATTCAATACTTCGCCGATGACGTGGTTCTGTTTGCCAGATCCAGGAAGCGATTGGAAGAGATTCTGAACGATTTGTGCGAAGAATGCATGACAGTAGGCCTAACAATGAACACCAGCAAAACCGAAGTACTGACTAACGACGCAGAAGGGCAGATGATCTCCAACAATGCGAACATCGAATTTGTCACGCAATACATTTACCTTGACCAGACCATATCATTTCAGAACAGCATGGATAAAGAAATCGATAGACGAATAGCATCAGCATGGAAAAAGTTTTGGAGTCTGTCCTTCATCCTAATGGACAAGAGCCAGAAATTACAGAACAAGAGGCAGATCTTCAACAGCTGCATTGCACCTGTACTTCTGTATGGGGCGAAGTCCTGGTCACTCACAAAGAAACAGGCATTAAAATTAGGAAGATGTCAAAGAAGAATGGAAAGGAAACTACTCGGAATAAGCCTGAAGGACAGAATCAGAAACGAAGAAGTACAGTGAAGAAGCGGCATAGAGGACGTGGTCACACTCGCTATAGGATGAAATGGCGCTGGGGAGGACACGTGGTACGAATGCATCCTACCAGATGGGCACACACGGCGACACTGTGGGATCCAAGAATTGGCTGGAGAAACCGTGGACTACCGAGAACCAGATGGGGGGACGAGTTCAAGTTATAGCTAGAAGGACTGTGGACCAGAATAGGACGCCAAAGAACATAGTGGAAGGAAGCAGTAAACCAACTGTGAGCGGCAGGAACAACCAGGTCTAGTGAAACTGTGGACAAAAAAAAACTATGAATGTAAATAGACCATCAGGTCGGCTCTTCTGATGGTCAAGACTCGAGCCACCCCTGCCCAAGCAGGGGGCCTTGCCCCACTGGGGATTTACGGCTTTTATTATTATTATTATTATTATTATTATTATTATTATTATTATTACTGTTCAATGAACAATGCTGTGGAATGTAAATATTGGCTATGGAATTTAGGGAGGGAAAATTCATACTACACTGGAAAAATATGTACGTAAACTGTGTGCGGAAAATACACGAAGCTAAATTAAAGTTCAAAATAATTCTTTAAAATTTAGGGCGCATAAAATACGCAAGATGTCACCTTGACGTTCACAGCTCTCATAGCTCGTCTTAGAAGAATCCACTTTGCTGGGTAACTTTCGGTGCTGGACCCCGGACTCATTTCACCTGCATTATCACCTTCATCTCATTCAGACGCTAAATAACCAAAGATGTTGATAAAGCGTCGTAAAATAACCCACTAAAAAAATCTACTTGCTCTAATGCGGAAAGCACATAGCACACTCTTACTGTCAAACAGTTAAGTTGAGTGGGGAGAGAAGAGAATAATACAGAAGGTAGAGCTGAGATCTGAAGGGTGGTTCGGTTCGATTACTGATGGCGAAATGGAAAACCCACTTCTGCTGTGTATATATATGTGAGTGCAGACATAAATATTCCTTGAACCGTGACTCAATCCATAGTAATTCATTTCGTTTCCCAGACTCGTCAATCTTCGTCAGAAGCCCGATGACGTTTATAATATCTCCTATACGCTGTACAAAACAGCAAAAGATGTAACCACTCCTGAACTCGGCGCTCGTACAAGAAAAGCGGCGCCGCACCGCAAAGCGAACTCTGATCCCTGAATGAGGCTGCATCTCCATACACCACCGCCACCGAAATTATCTTCATTTTGAATTCATTATCACTTTCATTGTCGTTGCTATCATTATTACTACCTTCACTGTCATTATTAGGGTACGGATTTTTAGGTCGTTAAAATGTAATTTTAGGTGCCTAAAATAGGCTTAAAAGTGTAGGAAATAGTCTCTAAAGAATTGAAAATAGGCTCTAACAAAAAATAATGTTTCCTTTAAAAACATGATCCAAGTCATGTATGTATTTATTCACCTGCAATGGGTATATACCCGGTGGCATTGGTAACTAATTACACTCAATAATGGCAATAATAAACATATTAATTAAAAATACAATTAATAATAATACTAATAATCATCATCAGCGATTTCCTTCTAGAATTTAATCATTTTAAATACTTATACACCGTTACCACCACTATTGTACTACTGAAAGTACAAGAACAACAAATATCTAAACATAAACTAATTATATTATAGACTAGCCGTACCCGTGCGCTCCGCTGCACCCGTTAGAAATAAATATAAAGTAATTATATAATTAAAATAGGACATTTGACCCAGGGAACATTCGTGTTTGATATAAGGATAAATCGTTTATTATGTTACTTAATTTAAATTGTATTTGCATAATTAAAATGCGATCATTTTGATCCAGAGACCACTCATTTGGTCATAAAAATTATTTTAGGAAATACAGGAAACGAATGTACAGAATAGCCTATCAAGTTTTCTGTTCATAAGAAGATATTTTAATCTTACCTGTCCTCGATTCACTCAGAAGTTACTGTAATAACATTATAGCATTATGTCCATCTAGAGAAACTACACTTTCCAATGGTGAATTAATAATTAATTATACAAATCGGTTAATTTAGCTTAAGATATTACTTCATACAAACACAGAAACATTATCTGTAGGCTATCTTTCATAGCTTTCGATTGTTGCTGTCCAAGGCCCCTTATAGAAGAAGTCATTTGTTTTTTAATTCATTACACGGACTTAGATGGCAGTTATTTTAATTTTAAAACTCATTTATCTCATTAAATATCAGTCCTATCAAATTTTTTCAAGGAATAAAACTTATCGGAAATTATTTTTAAAGAAACGTTTGTTATGTACAACGAACTTAATTTATATTCCAATTTTCATCGAAATCCGTTCAGCCATTATCTCGTGAAAAGGTAACAAACATACAGACAGACAGACAGACAGACTTACAAACAAAAATGTCAAAAAAGCGATTTTCGGTTTCAGGGAGATTAATTATATATGTTAGGACCAATTATTTTTGGAAAATCGAAAATTACCAGAAAAATTTCGGCTACAGATTTATTATTAGTATGGATATGTTAATTTGTCCTACAGAATTTATCTGTAATATTGACACTTAATTTTTCTCCTAAAATATTAAGTGTCAATATTACAGATAAATTCTGTAGGACAAATTAACATATCTATAATATTCTCTTAGCTAGCAGTGCATAATAACTGCGGATTCGCGGCCAACAAGTCACTCAGGTGAGTGCGCTCCTAGTATAATGGCAGTTGACATTGGATACACGTCAACATATATATGCCCAACTTGGATCACGCCACAAAGGGAAATATCGAAGGAGGAAAGTTCGATCCGGTGCTGTGGATTGAATTCGGCGTAGCTCAGTGGTCAGAGCGCTTGGTACGTAGAACCAAGGATCCCGGTTCGATCCCCGGCGCCGGATCGAATTTTTCTCCTAAAATATTAAGTATAAACTAATTAAATGAGAAAAATAAGTTTTACATATAAATTCAGTACACAAACAAGTAAAATATAATCAATTTTTACCTAGCCTTGTCCGTTAATGTCCATAATTAGCTTCACAATAAATTACTAATACTTTTTCTAAATTTTCAACTGAAAAGCAATGCCGTCTGTTACTCAACACAAATTTACTGCATATGATGAAAATGAACATTCCACATCCATTGAAGTAACAGGAGCGTATTTCAATTTTGACACTAGTTGGACAGGAATGTTACATTGTAAATCCGTGTTCTTCCCTGCTAGGATATCTGAAGCAGTACGCAGGTCCTTCAGTTCTACATTTCTCTGCAGAACTTGCTCCAGTTTATCCGGTACATTATTTCCAACAGAACCAGGAACACATTTGGAATTTATAATACAAATTTTCGAAATAAGATTGCGTGTTTTGACCTATTAGAGATAAAAACATACTTAATAAGTCAAAATAGGCATTTTTAGGTGTTATTAAAATACCAATTTTAGGCATAGTTTCATATTAAACGTCTACTTGCAAGTTTTTATGAACTTATCTTTTAAGGATTAAAATAGGTTTTTACCTAAAAATCTGAAGTCTAGTCATTATTATGATCAACTGCATTGTTGCTGCTATTATCGCTATTATCACTATCATCTTTATTATCCGTGGTTTCATTCTCATTTTCGTTATATTCATTATCATTGACAACTTCATTAACAGTCTTCAAAATCAGATCATTGTGTTTGTCATTATTGTCAATTTTAATAACAAATTTCCGTTACAATCTTAATTGAAGCAGTGAGATCAATAACATTCAAGTCCATTTACACAAGTTTGGAGAAAAATTCAAAAAACATTTTTTTATTTCTTACCTGATTGTTATTTTTTGCACTTAATATTTCTGGTTGTTTTCGAGATCAAGACAAAATAGTAACTTACACCAATTTTTAAAGTCGTAACACTTGTCGAAATATGCAAAACTTAATTTCAAAATTGGAAAAAATGAATAGACAGAAGTGGACTTGAATGGTTATTGATCTCATCGCTTCAATTATATTCATCATTGACAACTTCATTGTAGGAGTCTCCATTATAATCTTCATCTTACGAATCAGCATTGATTTCATTCTCGGAGCCTACATTATTAAATTCATTACATTCATCATTCGTCAGAATTTCACTTATTATCTTCGTTACATTCGCGTCATTGGCAACTTCATTTCCGTAATCTTAAATATCATTTTCGTTATATTCAAAATAAAGATAAACGTGTATTCTATCAAGCAAAAATAAAAATAAAAATGTCATTTCTTATCCATGAAGGTGCAGAGATCGCAAATCTGTTAGGAATTTGTAACACGGAAATTCAAACATAACAGTTTGACGAGTTTTATGAAACAGTATTTCAATTGTTATAAAGAGTGGAAGTGAAATAGGCTTCGAGATTTTCAGAGCGAGTAGATATGTTGTATATAAAAAAACTATAATATCTTATTAGTGAAAAGTTAATAGTTTTTTCGTTCAGAAAAAAAAATTGTTTTTCTCAAATGTTTAACAACCTCTTATCTCGTAACTATTGCGAGCAGGATCGTGATCTTTGTACATACCGATAGGAAAACTAATAAAGAATAATTTATCCCTCTGGTATATTTCAATAATGGGAACGATTTTCGTGTAAATTTAATTTTAAAAACTCTAAATTCAAGCCATGGCTGAGCGTAGGGCAAATCACAATACAGCGAACGTAGAAGCTCCGCCCATGACCCCTTCCACTTTTCCCCTACTAGCTCACCAGACACTCGTGATAGGTGAGTGTTGTATCGAATGCACATTTCATGTGGGTGGGGATAACTTCCCCTACTGGCCTTCGCTATATAGCGATTTATCCTGAGCGTATTCCGAATCTCAGCGCTGAGCAATCTGATGGCATCACTGTGTTCCGAATTTCAACGATGACGTCATTGATGCTCCATCGGTGTCGTCCGGGTCCAACAGCTTGCAGAGGTGGTGGCAATCTCAATCAGCCGCCATCAGTGAATCTGATTGGTTGTTTTACAGGGCGGGAATTAGCAGACGAATGACATCGTGCACTGTTGTGTCATGGCGGCGTGTTCTGCTTTAGTTCTGCTGTATTGTTTGTAATGAGCACAATGTAAAAACAATACCTTAATGGCTTATGAGCGAACATGTCAATTGACCCGTTATTACTACCGGTTCAAGAAATAAATTGTTTATGCTCTCTTTTCTTTGAACGAGATGACAGTAAGGAAATTTCGCAAAATCTTGCTAGCGTAGCACAGATAACAACTTGTACAGCCGCCATGATAGCCATCGAATCTTCCAGCAGTTTTGTTCCTATTTCGCTGCAGGTTGACGTCATTGTCGTCCATCGGTCCGGTGAGATTCGGAATACGCTGAATGCAACACAGCGCCAGAGAACAGCTCATGTAGCGAGACAACCGAGTTCGTTGCCCACACGAGAAACGTGTGTCAGCGACGATGTTGCAGGACTACTGAAACTTCAAACTTAATTTCCTAATTAACCGTGCATTTAATCACAAAACGTAATAAGGATTTTCTATTCATTTCAGTGTACCTTATAGTCCCTTTCAATCTCCAAGGTATTTCACTTCCACCCTGCATACAGCTAGAATACTGCAATTTTTATCATTTCCTACTCACAAACATTTAACAGTAACTCCTTACACACCATGCTCAGTTCACCGGATGATATTATAGTTTATGACTGCAGATCACCACAGGAACTTGAACAATGAACACGCAGTGAGGTGTAGGCTACTATTCAAAGAGAAAAAATAATGCTAGTCGAATGTGACAGCAAACAAGTTCCTATCATTGCCAACAGATGTCAGAGTAATCGGTTATTCATCTCGTTGTGACAGAGTCAGCTGCTTTGACGCTGCTCGACAGGATGTTTTAAGCTGTGATGCAGGAACACATTTTTGTTTCAATTAATTTTATGGCCTCGTCCATGTGACAGGTGCTCTGGCTACCTACACAGCCTGCTCCTGTTCCCGACGTACCACAATTACTACAGATATCAATATCTGTACAGCGGGACATCGAATGCAAACGGCCTATACTGTTGTATCTTTAGCCTTTACCACTTAAATTCCTTTTGACTTCCTGGCAGCAGCTCATGTTACTACTTATAGTACACTAGACTAGACGGCATTTCGGAAGGCGGTTAGCTTCTACAGGAACATCATTTTATTTTTACTTCAACTTTTATTGTACCTGAGTTTTTTAATGTACTTCACTCCTACCCCTTCTACTAACGAAGTTCCAACTGTCCTCCACACAGAACCAAGGCCGCAGTGTTGAGTTAGTGATTATAGTACGTTTCAGAAATATGTTCGCGTTTTCCAGTGACGAAAACTTCGAATATTGAATCATATTTTCGCAAAGGTACTGTCGTCAGTTTGCCTACGTCGCATCCCGACTTCCCCCACCTGCTTCTGCTCGCTCCACTGTAAAGACTAGTGGCTGGGCTTTCTTAGCTTATATCTGAAAACATTAATTCCTGTTAGGAATTAATTGGACTTCTACGTAATATTATGCAACTAATTAAAATAACTTAAATAAAAGGGCCTTCTTAAGTAATTAACTATCACGTGATTCCCCCCCCCTTTCTACGATCCTGTGACTGGACGGATAGTAGATAGCATGTCTGAGTAATTTTATCTGTGCGAGTTGGGCAGAAGTGAAGACTGAATTTACAGTACGTAAGGTACTCTTTTTATACAGTAGGTACAGAATTATTTGAACATGAGTTACTAAGTATGAAGGACGAAACTGGTAATTGGAATTAGATGCAATAGTCTATAGTGCGATAATAGGCACAAAAGAACTGAAGCCTGTATCGAAGTGAACAGCCACCATTTTCAAAAATGTGTTTAAATATCCATATTATGATTATTTTTCATTTTCACTTCATTCTCTATATCGTACGCTAATGTGCTGTACACAGTATAATATACATTGCATAATGAATACGTTCGCATGGATAGCTCAGTTCCTGAGTAAAAACACTTATTGTTAATACTGTACTGTATTTTGATTAAACAAAACCTAATGAAAATTATCACACTCAAAGTCGCGATATTTCCTACTTTATGTAGATGGATGAACTACTTTTCTTCCCTCCTGTGCCTAGTAAAGTATCAGTATCATCGAACTCCAGTCGTGGAAGGAGGTAGCAAACGGTGTTTCCGGGTCCCAATCATTAATCCAAAGGTATAGCCAGGTTAATATTGAAAATGTTAGTAAAAATAAAATGATCTCCCTGTATATGTGCCGTAGCATTTCTGGTATGTGATGTCACAAGCTTGTACAGTAGAGCCAACCAGAATCAGTCTATAACAAGTACTTCCCGAGTTCGTTTGTTCACGTGCGAGTGTTTCAATGCATTGAATACGTAAAACTAACATTTACAGTGTGTATGTAAGGTAAATAAATGGAAGAAGAGACTGCAAAAAAGACAAGTATTACACAAGCAGGCGCGGAAAATAGTGTTTAAGGTGTATAATTATTTTAAAAACGTTAACGAGCAGAACGCTGCCGGCCATCTTGATGCTGGCAGCAACGTTGCCAACATGCAACAAACGACTGCAGAAGCATGTGTTGTGGGATTGAGAACCGTGCAAAGAATATTGTTAGTGAAGGAAAGAGGATTTGTTTCGTGTCATGCTTACAGTAATCAACGGCTAAGGTCATTGTTGTATTTTGATAATTTAAATTCTCTCCTGCGCTATTTGTATTGCACGTGCGCGTGAAGTACGATGTGGCAATGTTGTACGTTGCCTTGCTCTCTCTATCTGTCTCTCTCGACGCAAACGCTAGCAGACAATCGCCTTCCGAATTGCCGTCGACTCTAAAAATATCTGCATCTGTCGACTTGTTCTAATGTCTCATTTCGAATTGGCACGTTTATCTTCTTTATTTTTCTTCCTATGACCATGGTCTTCGTCTTGTTTGCGTTTATCTTCATCCCACACTGCTCACAGCTGTCATTTAGCTCCAATAGGATATCCTTTAGTATCATCTCCTCTTCTGCTAACAACGCCATATCATCAGCAAATCTTATGCACTTTATTCTTCTTTCTTCTACTAAAATCCCTCCCATATTCTGAAATCAGCTCTCCACTAAATCCTCTATGTGATAAAGGGCATCCTTGTCGTATTCCTCTCTCTATTCGACTTCCTTCTGACATTTCTTCTTTTTGATGTCATTTGAAGGTATATTCATAGCATTCTAGTCTTCAAGTCGTTTTCATTCAGTGTCGTAATTGCCGAAACGTAGTAATTATACACCTAGTAGCAAACCTTTAATGCATGTCATTAAAGTACACCTACTCATTAAAGGTCAGGTCTTTCAGCCAATCACGACTTAGGTTACAACTGTTCAGCCAATGTCAGGTCAGCTTTCTACCGTTATAAAACCGCAAGTATCGATTATTCTCGGATATGCAATCCAAAGAGAATTAGCGAAAAGTCACGGAGGCTGGAAATCCAATACTGTCGCAGAAGGTTATGTTCTGTTACTATAATAATTAGCGTTAATTGTAAATAATATTCAAATAAATTCAATTTGTCATCTCGTTTTTCAATGTCTAATTTAATTTCAATGTTATCTCTGTAGGTTCTTATGGCCTAGCAAGGTCAATGTGGACATCTGTTCCTCGGAAAAAATCAATACTTTCGCGTCTGCGCACATCTCACAACATACGGAACATTGCTGAAGGTCAGATACAATTAAAATTAATAATATCAAGTTAGAAATATGGTCGAGCATAAAAAGTCGTATGAAACTAGCCTATAATGGTAATTAAGAAGCTCGTATGAAAATTATGAAACTCGCTTGCGCTCGTTTAATAAATATGCATACTCACTTCTTAATTACCTTCATTATAGGCTCGTTGCATAATGTACTATTATTAACCCTTAAACTGGCAATGTATCCTATAGGATAAAATAGGTCCACACCTGTGAAGTAACGGTCAGCGCGTCTGGCTATGAAACCAGGTGGCCCGGGTTCGAATCCCGGTCGGGACAAGTTATCTGGTTGAGGTTTTTTCCGGGGTTTTCCCTCAACCCAATATGAGCAAATGCTGGATAACTTCCGGTGTTGGATCCCGGACTCATTTCACCGGCATTATCACCTTCAAATCATTCAGACGCAAAATAACCTAGATGTTGACACAGCGTCGTAAAATAACCCAATAAAAAAAGATAAAACAGGTTAATAGACTATATGCTATAATTTTAATAGAACAATAGAAAAAAATTGGTATTATTATTAAATTTTTAAATATCCGTGCAAAAGAACCCTAATTCTAAAATTGGTAGGAAAATTAAAATTTCACAATACTATAATATTGCACAACATATAAAATATGGACATTGCGATAGCTGTTTTCTTTACAGTCCGACACGGTTTAATAAACTAGTGTGAGAAATGAAGTTTTGCCAAGAGAGATAATTTGTAGAAACAAAAGCCGCCCTAAATAAGGGTTCGATAGATCGGCCTACTAATCAATTCATAAAGAATAATAAGTAAACAAAACAATTTTGTGACACTTGGAAAGAAAAAGAAAAAACATTAAGATAAGAAAACGTAGGAAATCATTTACAATAAAAATTTTGTTGGGTACAAATGATTACTAATTATAGCTAAGGATGATTTTAACACGTGAGATCCTATGGCATCAATCGTTGCATCAGAAATTTTATATTGTTTAAGTTGATTTAAAGTTTCACGTGGGATCGTGCCACGGGCACCGAACATGAGCCCAAAAACTGTCCAATGTGTGATGTGGTATTGTGCTCCAAGATGCTGACAACAAGGCTCATATATGACTTGTTTTTCACGACACACCTCTTGTGGCTGTTGCTCGTGCATCTCTAAACGGATTGTGGGATCCAGAATGACACCCTTATCCTTCTGCCGATCAATTATGATGATATCAGCCCGTCTAGTAGAGCCATCAGAAGAGACGCAACCAACCTCCTCATAAACCTCATAGGAAGCATTCTGATTAAGAAACTGGATGGTACACGTTTTGCAGTATTTTGTGGCATCCTATTAATTATATTTCCATACATAATAGAATATGCATTGTCGTAAGATCAATTGTTGCTACGTTGGCAACTGTTACCAAGTCATGCTTAGCAAGACCACGAAAGGCATATTCAATTAATAGAAACCGACACTAAACAGAAAATGTGGTGCTCGGAGTTCTTTACCAAAATTTACATATAATTTTTTAAAACAATTATCAATGTCATCTTTTGAAATTCAAAAAATCATCTCGCAAATTCTCAAAGATTCCCTGCAGATTATACAATTTCATTTATACCACTCAGAAGGCCTTAATTAAGGATATGTAATTTTACATAAAATCTTTTATTTATCAGTATAATTTTATAGTCATCTTCTAAGATTTAATTTTATAATTGGTAATCAATGGTGCTTAATTATTACACCTTATTTTTATAGCAATATTCATATTTAATTGATTATATTTGTTTGCTATTAATTTCCGGATTCTCGTGGTCATCCTTAATTAAGGCCGGATGAGATTTTTTTCTCTCTCTCTCTTTGGATATGCAGAAGAAGTACCACAAGACTTTCTCTTCATACTTAACAATCAACAAATACATTCCGCTACAACACATGGAAGTCCACACCGTCTGCGCGTCTGGCCGCGAAACTAGGTGGCCCGGGTTCGATTCCCGGTCGGGGTAGGTTACCTGGTTGAGGTTTTTTACGGGGTTTTTCCTCAACCCAATATGAGCAAATGCTGGGTAACTTTCGGTGCTGGACCCCGGACTCATTTCACCGGCATTATCACCTTCATCTCATTCAGACGCTAAATAACCTGAGATGTTGATAAAGCGTCGTAAAACAACCTGCTAAAAAAAACAACACATGGAGAGCCAAGGGCTGTCAGCCGAGGTAAAAGATCATCCAACCAGCACGGGATAACGTGTGATTTGCACCATGATCCTCTATCATAGCTGACTTTCGAAACAGAATTTCCATATCCACTACAGGTCCCTAAATTCGTCACGATTCGAGTTAATTACTTACCCCATACATTGGTCGAAATTTCAAAAGAAAATATCTTCCATTATGAAAACTTGAACCGGCGTTCATTCCTTATCACTAGTCTAATGCATGACGGCTTAGACCACGCGGTTACGACGCAGGACACTTTCTCTTCGTATTTTCGACAATAAGAAATAACGTAAATACACATTTAAGGTACACAATACAGATATCGTAGGCTATATTATGCATACCACGCCTTCATGAAAATAAAATGAATGTTTAAGTGTACGGAATTAAAATACGAATTCTTAAAAATATGAGGACGTGTACATTTTTTCAAAGTGCATTAATTATTCTTTACGTCATTATTTTTATTCTCCGGCTTCCTGAAGCCAGTAAATTGGAACGCGACTTGCTCGCTACCATTGGGAAATCTTGGTCGGCAGCAGGTAGCAAGTCACGTGACGGGGGGAGGGGGTGCGATTCATTTCGTCATTCCTCGTTTCCATATTTCAGCTTTCCTGTTTCATCTTCCATGCAGAAGTAGGCCTTCTCGTCTTCACATTTCTCCCGGAGTCTCCGTCCATGAAGATAGCCGCTTCACTTCCCTGTGCCGTGAAGAAATACGAACATATCCAATTTTTGATAGTATTGAATATTTCTTATTTTAGTTGTTGGATGCGTATATCAGGATTATAGCACAGTCTAGTATATACAGTCGCGAAGCTCAATCGTTGTAAATATGCAAACATTAAATAGTTGCTCACCACTAGGATCGCTAATATCGCCTCATTAGAGGCAATGCAAAATAGTACCGTCACAGTCTATTGTTTCTAGCACCCTCAAAACTCAAGCTTCGTGACTGTATATAGTAGACTGTGATGATAGTGCGATGCTTCTGGGTTTTCGCACTAGACGTAGATACATTCCAAGTTTCGGAACTATACAGAGTGGAAGTAATACAGAGTGGATGGTAATCACTGCACCAAAAATGTAAAAGGTGATTCTACATGTTAAATATAATAACACTTTTATTACACTTTTCCTTCGATGAGGCACCGCTAAGCAGGAAAGAAATAGTCTTTGCCCAATGTTTGCAGCTCTCTATTGCGGTAATGGCCTTAAAGAAATGGCTGATTGTTATACAAGCAGATATTTTTTTTAACTTGGTTATTTAACGACACTGTATCAACTACGAGAAATGGCTGATTGTTATACAAGCAGATAGGTTTTTTTAACTTGGTTATTTAACGACACTGTATCAACTACGAGAAATGGCTGATTGTTATACAAGCAGATAGGTTTTTTAACTTAGTTATTTAACGACACTGTATCAAGTATGAGAAATGGCTGATTGTTATAGAAGCAGATAGATTTTTTAACTTGGTTATTTAACGACACTGTATCAACTACGAGAAATGGCTGATTGTTATACAAGCAGATAGGTTTTTTTAACTTGGTTATTTAACGACGCTGTATCAACTACGAGAAATGGCTGATTGTTATACAAGCAGATAGGTTTTTTAACTTATTTAACGACACTGTATCAAGTATGAGAAATGGCTGATTGTTATACAAGCAGATAGATTTTTTTAACTTGGTTATTTAACGACACTGTATCAACTACGAGAAATGTCTGATTGTTATACAAGCAGATAGGTTTTTTAACTTGGTTATTTAACGACACTGTATCAGCTACGAGAAATGACTGATTGTTATACAAGCAGATAGTTTTTTTTAACTTCGTTATTTAACGACGCTGTATCAACTATGAGAAATGGCTGATTGTTATACAAGCAGATAGGTTTTTTAACTTGGTTATTTAACGACACTGTATCAACTACGAGAAATGTCTGATTGTTATACAAGCAGATAGGTTTTTTAACTTGGTTATTTAACGACACTGTATCAACTACGAGAAATGGCTGATTGTTATACAAGCAGATAGGTTTTTTAACTTGGTTATTTAACAACGCTGTATCAGCTACGAGAAATGGCTGATTGTTATACAAGCGGATAGGTTTTTAACTTGGTTATTTAACGACGCTGTGTCAACTACGAGGTTAAAAACATAAAATTGTTTAGTCACACGTTAAAAAGTGTTAAAATTTTTAAAAAAGGTATATACCTTGGACAGACGGCCCGTTTCGACGTGATGTTACGTCTTCATCAGTGCCTCCTGAACTACTGGTGCTCTTGAATTCTGCGATGTGCATTTGTCGGTTGTAGGGGTGGGGGTGTGTTGCTCTTATGGTGGGGGCTGGTTGTTTGTGTGTTATGTCGTATCATGACATCGAATAATGTGTGGGTATTGAACTGTAATTGTGTATTAAGTATATGTTGTGGGCATGTTTATATATTTCGTATTGTTCTAAGATGTTTATTTTTTTTTATCTTTTTATTGGGTTATTTTACGACGCTGTATCAACATCTAGGTTATTTAGCGTCTAAATGATATGAAGGTGATAATGCCGGTGAAATGAGTCCGGGGTCCAGCACCGAAAGTTACCCAGCATTTGCTCGTATTGGGTTGAGGGAAAACCCTGGAAAAAACCTCAACCAGGTAACTTGCCCCAACCGGGATTCGAACCCGGGCCACCTGGTTTCGCGGCCAGACGCTCTGACCGTTAC
Source organism: Periplaneta americana (assembly GCF_040183065.1). Lineage (NCBI taxonomy): Eukaryota > Metazoa > Arthropoda > Insecta > Blattodea > Blattidae > Periplaneta > Periplaneta americana. Next base: position 38,952,781 of record NC_091123.1, read on the forward strand.
TCCACAGGTGTGGACCCTAAGATGTTTAACTGTGAACTTTTTGGTATGATGTGTAAAATTTCCATATCTGTTTCTATATTATTGTAGTCATGATTATTGTTGATAATGTGTTCAGCGTAATTTGATGTGATGTAGGGTTTGGTTATAGCTTTAATATGTTCATTATATCTTGTATGATATAACACACAAACAACCAATCCCCATCATAAGAATAACACACCCCCATCCCTACAACCGACAAATGCACATCTCAGAATTCAAGATCACCAGTAGTTCAGGAGAAACTAATGAAGACGTAACATGGGCCATCTGTCCAAGGTATATACCTTTTTTAAAAGTTTTAACACTTTTTAACGTGTGACTAAATAATTTTATGTTTTTAACAAAGTGGTAACGTGAACTATAATCAATGAACTACGAGGTTATTTAGCGTCGATGGGATTGGTGATAGCGAGTTGATATTTGGCGAGATGAGGCCGAGGATTCGCCATAGATTACCCAAAATTTGCCTTAGGGTTGCGGAAAATCTCGGAAAAAAACCAATCAGGTAATCAATCCAAGTGGGAATCGAACCCGCGCCCGAGCACAACTCCGGATCAGTAGGCAAGCGCCTTAACCGACTGAGCTACCCCGGTGGCTAGCAGATAGGTAAAACTAATCTGAACAGTTAGTGTCGTGAATCTTTTTTTTAATTAAACCGTTTAGCCATGAATTTAAATTGAATAATAGAGAAAATGTTTGAAATAAATCTTACAACACAGCGCACGTCGCATGTTACCGACAGAGTACAGCAGAGAGGGAGGGGAAGGTAAGGAGCGTAGACCGCGCTTTCTTAGAGTTATTGCAGTAGCCGTGGTCAAATGATTCACAGAAACATAACGATTTCTTTTGAAACGGTGAATGTTAGAGGAAAAACTTACTTAGATTTTCAAATCTCTCCTCATGATCCATTACTAGTTTCATAGTGGTGCAAGGTTAATATACAGCTTCTGTTATAATCTTTATTTTAAAAAATACGTTCAATTTTTCTTGCCCACGTTGAACTTCGACCCTGAGTAACCTTTGCAGTTGAAGGAGTAATTACGTAGAATACAGCCAGCACTAGTGCTTTTTCATGCGTGTCCTTGAATAAAACGCCAGTCATGAGCATTTGTTGCCAGTACAGCTGAGAACGGTACAACCCAACACGTCACGTCAGCAATTTACCAGTCATAGTTCTGTTGTCAGTCTTATTGTCCACTGACTGATGCAAAGGCAAGATACTCGCACTTCACGGTTATGATGTGTGTCTTTGAGTACTTTGTGCTGTCAGTGCCACATTGGCTGAGAGTGGTACCACCTTCTAAACAGAAATCACGTCAGCAATCTGCCAAGCACAGTTGTCAGCTTTCTCGCCCACAGACTGCTGTAAATATAAGATACTCGTTCTCAATGTTTCCATTACTTATTTCTAGACTTCGTTGAATTGCCACACGCAGCACGCAATCAGGTTGCCGGTGTACGGTATTATAGAGGAGGTGAGCGACCGCCCGGTCTCGTAGTATAAGCAGTTCATATTAAGAGTTGTGACCGGTCCAAATAGATAGAGCTGCTACAACTAATGTATACCTATGTAAACACTTGTTTTTACATTACTGTGGTTGGAATAGTTAAAGCTTAACATTTGTTCAGTGCAGACAAGAATTCAATCAAACATACTACAATGAGAGTGTTGCTGTTCCAAATAATTGCCTCTGGAATATCCTTACCCCCGCAGCCAGTCTTGACCCATTGGGGTATGTGGTTGTTAATTATTATGCAGAACATTACGGCAAAATAATGGAGGTAATTGATGCATTGGATAGCACAGACAATTCCGCTGTTGCAGCTGTAAAATCATTGCCTTCTGAACAGCTATTGGAAGATATTCTGTTCATTGATTCTAATTTTAAAATCGTGTCCAAAAGCATCATCCTGTTAGAATCGTCTAAACTACAACTCTCAGAAGCCCTTAATATAGTGGATAAAGTATGACAAACCGTTATCCAAAATAACAAATCACTAATTTCAGAAAAAGTGAAATGTAAGTTGAGAAACATTATTGCTAAAAATTCTGCCTATTCGCAACTTCGTATTGTAAATAATGTACCATCAGGTCACAAGACATCTAAATTTGGTGTACTAAAAAGTAGTGACTTTTCGTTCTTCAAATATGTATGTATTTCATCGTGTGATGTTGAACGTACATTTTCCCAAAATAAAAACTGTTTAAGTGACCATCGGAGGAGATTACTTTGCAGTCGCTCAAAATGTACGTAACTCTTCACTGCAATGCACATATTCAAGGACGATGTGAGTAACTTACATTAAATATTAAGAGTTAATATATCTCGCTATAAAATAATTGTGTATTCATATGTTTAGACATTTCCTACATCAATGATCATTCATTTTATTTCTTGAATGCAGGATACAGGTTTTATTGTAACCGCAGTATACTGCTCAGTGTTTACATTAGAGGCATACTCCATCCTTTGGACGCCCCCTTCTCATACAGCCTATACCGCGTGTGCAGTAAACCTTGCGATTCTCGAGGCAATTCCACGAAGTCTACTTATTTCACACGCCAGAAACGGTGGCTTTGGTTACATCGCTGGTGGTACTGTACCACGACTAATACTACAAATAGTATTAAATAGCTATTTGTTTAATACATAGGGTACTTGTTTTCTTTTTGTTGTACGACTTTCTATTAATTCATGCTACTTTGAGCTCCCAATTAATGTAACCCACTGGCATGGAGGGATAGCGCACCGCTTTGTAAAGCTCTTTATTTGTCAGAGTGCAGAGGGGCAGAGGCGAGCTAAATGACTGGCTGTGGCAACTAATTAATTAAAATATGGCTTACTCGATCGCTGCACTTCGGCAGGGAAAGGAAGAGCAGCAATCAAACTGCGCTTTTGCCATTCGTATTGTCACTGAGCAAATAACACAGCAAAATAGCTTTGCTTAACGTCTCTCATTAACAGAGCATTGTTTATGGACGTTGTGGTTTGTGTTATTAGACAAATATAACACCGAATGTATGCTCGTGGCAATAGAAATCACAAAGTGAGCTAATATACATAATGTGATTAAAATCACTCTTTAATAGGCTTATCGTTGCACGCTCTATGCAATCCATGTTCATCATATACATAGCAATGCTTTGCTTTACCATTATAACTGATGTTTTTTTTTTTTTGTACACAACGAAGTTATATTTATCCTAGGTTTGCATCCCTCGTCTATTCAAAATACGCATTTTAATTATCTATTAGAACTTGGAAATTTATCCTTTGTAGAGGTTTAAAAATTAAAATACATGGGAGCCACAGTAACAAATTTAATTTGTTTTTTTCATTTCATTTTCATTTATTTAATACTATACACTTGAGCTACATTAGGCATTGGAGCCCGAAAGAGCAGAAGCTCGTGCTAGGGCGCAGTTCAGATCAGTTATACAAAATATATCACAAAATTAAGAGAGTTCATTGAGCACAATAACAATAATAAGTGGTAAAATACATACAGCATGTAATAATAGGGTCTATATACAAATAGAAAATACAAAAGTGCATGAATATTAGAGTATCAATTATTAACTCAATTAGCTTAAACAATTAAATAATTAATCTGATTTGTTTCTTAAATCTATGTGTGTTAAGTGTACTTAGCTCAGGATAAGCTCTAATTAATGCATTATAAACTTTGGGTCCAAAATTTCTGCTGTGTTTTAATCCAGCAGTTGTGTGGCATTTAGGAGTATTTAGAAAGAAACTGTAGTTTTGTCTCGTATGGTATTCATGAGGATCAAATTTAAATTTATTCTGGATTTTATGGAAGTAAATCGGCAATGTTTGTTTATAAATTTGTTCCAGATTTGATACACAAAATTCCTGAAAAATTAATTTTGTTGGCTAATCAAAAGGTATTTATAAGGTATTTTGATAATTCTTTTTTGGAGCAAATTTAAAGGATGGAGAGTCGATATTCGGAAGGAAATTAAACACAGAATGAATATATGGGGAAAGCTAGTTATTATTCGGTTAAGAAGCTTTTATCATCCAGCCTGTTGTCAAAAAATCTGAAAGTTAGAATTTATAAAACAGTTATGTTACCGGTTGTTCTGTATGGTTGTGAATTTTGGACTCTCACTTTGAGAGAGGAACATAGGTTAAGGGTGTTTGAGAATAAGGTGCTTAAGAAAATATTTAGGGCGAAGGGGAATGAAGCTAGAGGAGAATGGAGAAAGTTACACAACACAGAACTGCACGCATTGTATTCTTCACCTGACATAATTATGAACATTAAATCCAGACGTTTGAGATGGGCAGGGCATATAGCACGTATAGGCGAATCCAGAAATGCATATAAAGTGTTAGTTGGGAGGCCGGAGGGAAAAAGACCTTGGTGGAGGCCGAGACGTAGATGGGAAGATAATATTAAAATTGATTTGAGGGAGGTGGGATATGCTGGTACAGTAGAGACTGGATTGATCTTGCTCAGGATAGGGACTAATGGCGGGCTTATGTGAGGGCAGATATGAACCTCCGGGTTCCTTAAAAGCCAGTAATTAAATAAGTTAGTAAGTATTAGAAGCTGTGCATTTAAGACGATAAGAACAGCCTTACAGCCACAGATAATTAATTAACACATTAACTGTTAACTAGCCACCGGCGTAGTTCAGTCGGCTGAGGCGTTTACCTGCCAATCTGAACTTGCGCTTGGGCGCGGGTTCGATTACCGCTTGGTCTGATTACCTGATTGGGTTTTTCCGAGGTTTTCCTAACTGTAAGGCGAATATTAGGTAACCTATGGCGAATCCTTGACTTCATCTCGCCAAATACCATTTCGCAATCACCAATCCCATCGACGCTAAATCACCTTGTAAGTAGTTGATATAGCGTCGTTGAAAAACCAACTAAAACAGTTAACTTATATACCTACTCTCTGGCTTATAACCTGTAACAGGAATGCAGAACTGGGCATCAATTGTGGGATACGTCACAAGTCGGAACACGTCACACATCCCTTCCTTTATCCCCCACATGGTAGGGTGGAGCCTGTGTTAATTGAAGGTCACGGCGACGTCATTCAAAGCCGGTGGACTGTAGACGGGGAACCAATGCTTTCCCCATGCTTCCACCTTCTCTCTTCCCCAGTTCTGCATCCCTGGATTATAACGTAAGGATATGGGATTGTCCCGTAATTATTGTTATTGTTATTTATCCACTTGTCTGTGTTTTACAACTCATAATGAAGTTTTTGGGTCCGATAAGTCTAATGATACTTAGAAACCTATGAAAATTATTTTCAATCTGAATGACTTATATAAATGGAAGTGTGAAAAACATGCAGTTTTATTCACATACTACAAATGTTGCACAAACTAAACAAGAAACTAGACAATTTAACGGAAACAAGACCAACCACAATAATCAAGAACCAACAACAGCCCCAGTGTCTAAATACAGTAATAATTGATCAAATATTAAATCCAGTGAAGAATAAATGGATATTTTCAATCTAGGACATAAATTCAATTTCTCACAACATTGCCCACAATAAAGGGATACATTATAATTATGTCCAGAGTAGGAAATGGACAGGAGCGGGCCGGAACGGGGTTCCGGTTCATGAATTTCAGGAACCTTTCCGTTCCGTAACATAAGAAATAGTTATGACCCGGTTCGGTTCGTTTTAATTAGATGTGATACTTGAATACATTTTAAAGAAACATAAATCGTCCAGCCTTAAAGATGACCACGAGGATCCGGAAATTAAAATTACATTGCAGAACGAAAAGTTACATTTGTACGGATCAAATTTCTGCACACTTAAAGGACAAAACTATTTTTTTAAATCATTTATTATCATAAAGCCTGCTCTCTTAAACTGACTGAGCATATTGGGAATTAAATCAAGGGTTTTCCTCAAAACACTCTAAGAAATGTTTCATACAAAACAACTTTTCTGTCGAAAAAGAAGAAAAAAGGAGAAAATTGTACTAAACTTTTTTGTTTGGAATATCTCAAAGAATAACCCCCAGAAATTAATGACATTATTTATGGTTCAAGCTGTATATTTTATTATAGCATTCGCAAAGTTCTCGCTAATTTATAATACTTTTGCTGCACGTCTTTGATATATTATGAAGGGTTCAGAATTATAATGGGACAAACACCATAGTTAAAAACGAAGAAAACAGGGTTAAAGTTAAGTGAATACCATAATTTAATAATATAAAGTATGTATATTAAAACTAAATTATATATTAATTATTAACTTATTAACTTAACTTATTTAACTTATTAATTTCAATTCAGGAATCCGCCCCTGATCACGAGTTCTACTTTTTCAGGGGCGAGTTAAAGTTTTTCTATATATATATATATATATAATATTTTATATTATAACTATTAGAAAAATAAATAAATAAATAAATGGATAAATAAATAAAATAAATAAATAAATTATGGTATTCACTAAACTTTAACCATTTCTTTCTATTAAGGGAAGACTCCACTGAAAATCATGAAAATTTTTCAAAATTTTTTAGCTATTTTACTTATTCAGAATTTATATTTCCATACCCCAAATGGATTCAGCTCAATTCTGATTACAAATACTCGTATGTTTACACTTTTTAAATTAAGGCTGGAAGGGGGCGTGGAATTTAAAGAGCTGTCAAAATTGTTTTTCATCGAAGAATTCTTTTTTAAAATGTCTGATTACAAATCTAGTAACTTTTTGTTGGCTCCCTGAAGTTACTAGATGAATGTAGCGGAGGAGAATATTAATTTACATAAATATTCATTTTATTTTCAAATCTATTTTTCTGTGTTCATTTTGTTGATTCAACACCAACTTTCTTATGCCAAATATTAATCAATCGTCGACCTGGTTGGCGAGTTGGTATAGCGCTGGCCTTCTATGCCCAAGGTTGCGGGTTCGATCCCGGGCCAGGTCGATGGCATTTAAGTGTGCTTAAATGCGACAGGCTCATGTCAGTAGATTTACTGGCATGTAAAAGAACTCCTGCGGGACAAAATTCCGGCACATCCGGCGACGCTGATATAACCTCTGCAGTTGCGAGCGTCGTTAAATAAAAACATAACATTAACATTAATCAATCTGGATGAAATTTTTACTGCAAGTATTTATGAGGTAGCTGCATGTTTCTATGCATTTATTTTGTGAGAAATGCTGCTAGTTTATTTTATTAATATTTTTCTTAAGAAAAAATATTAATAAAATAAACTAGCAGCATTAAGAAAAATTATTAATAAAAGAAACTAGCAGCATTAAGAAAAATATTAATAAAATAAACTAGCAGCATTTCTCACAAAATAAATGCATTGAAACATGCAGCTACCTCATAAATACTTGCAGTAAAAATTTCATCCAGATTGATTAATATTTGGCATAAGAAAGTTGGTGTTGAATCAACAAAAATGAACACAGGAAAATAGATTTGAAAATAAAATGAATATTTATGTAAATTAATGTTTTCCTCCGCTACATTCATCTAGTAACTTCAGGGAGCCAACAAAAAGTTACTAGATTTGTAATCAAACATTTTAAAAAAAGAATTCTTCGATGAAAAACAATTTTGACAGCACTTTAAATTCCACGCCCCCTTCCAGCCTTAATTTAAAAAGTGTAAACGTACGAGTATTTGTAATCAGAATTGAGCTGAATCCATTTGGGGTATGAAAATAAAAATTCTGAATAAGTGAAATAGCTAAAAAATTTGGAAAAATTTTCATGATTTTCAGTGGAATCTTCCCTCAAACGTTCTTTCTATTAAACGTTTTTAATAAATGGCGCTTGGCCCACTATGGCTCTGAACCATCCATATTTAATTCCGTATTGAGTGTCGTTCATGTTCTGAACAATAGAGCTGAGTTATGTGTAAAATTCAGACCTTACCACGAGGGAGGATTTATAATATACCGGGAAGTGGAATCAACAACAAAAGAAACAGTAATTTAGATCTGACCTAACAACGGAGACAATAAAATAATGTAAAAGGGAACATGGAGAAATGGACCAATTAAAGAAATAAAGCTTTCATTCGTTTATACTTTGTTTTGAATACTACAAAATAAGCATTGATTTTAAAATATTAATATTTTGGACTTGAGGCATTCCCGGCGTTGGATATGGAATAGTTCTCAGCCAGGAGAGTTGGACAGTTGTTTCCAAACTATCGATGACTCGCTCTGCCATTTTCTTCAGGGATTGAAGTGTAATTTCTATTATATCTGGTGACCGTTAGAGATTTGCATCTATCATCGCCGGCGCTGAAAAGCCGTAAGTAGATTCACTGACTCAGATGATCTCGATCTTCTGTAAGTTTTATGTTTAACAGACCTGTGTGTAAGACCTACATGTGTCAGGACATCGTATGCCCCCTCTACACACATACAAACACCCACACAAGACCGAAACTAAAAGGTGTATTATCTTACAAGCGTGCTGAAATAAAACACTAACGACGAACTGAAATATCTCAAGAGAGGCTCTCTGTTATGTTTGTGTACCGAAATCGCAATTTCGTAATGCATTAATGTTATTACTCAGTAAATGTAGCAATTATTAAAATCAACTTGCCTCACTTGTCAATAGAAGAGAGATGCGATAGTGTAGCTAACTGCAAATAAAGCACGACCGATTGCAAGAGTAAATAATACAGAACTGTACGTTACATTATCCTGTAGTTGTTGACCAAAAGAGAAATAGACACAGCTTACTGGACACAACTCCAAAACTTAATGGACTTAAATAGTACAAGAAATTGGAAATGCTTCAGTAATAATCACAACAAAAACATAATTATATATGAAACGATATTTTAACAATCTATCTTCCATACACAGCATACATGTACCACGGGTTTGTCCAACACAAGTTATAAATCGGGGATACACCGGAGACCTTCCTAAATTCATTAAAGCTATAACAATTATGTATGCTGATGACACTACATTCTTATGTTGTAGCTCTACTCCGAATGAATTACATGCTCTAACCAATGAGTTATTTTACGACGCTGTATCAACATCTCAGGTTATTTAGCGTCTGAATGAAATGAAGGTGATAATGCCGGTGAAATGAGTCCGGGGTCCAGCACCGAAAGTTACCCAGCATTTGCTCGTATTTGGTTGAGGGATAACCCCGGAAAAAACCTCAACCAGGTAACTTGCCCCGACCGGGATTCGAACCCGGGCCACCTGGTTTCGCGGCCAGACGCGCTGACCGTTACTTCACAGGTGTGGACACTAACCAATGATATTCTATCACAGATGACTTTATCGTTTGAATCTAATGGTTTTTTTGCTTAGTCAAGAAAAGACTATCAACATAACTTTTACCCTAAATCATGTAATAAAAATGGGCAACATACAAAACTATGTCAAATTTCTAGGACTTTTTACAGACTCTAGTTTAACATGGGAAAAACATAATATCCAATATATATGCACAAAATTATCAAGAGTTATATATTTATTACAGAAATTAGTGACTTGCGTTTCTCAAAATTATTTAAGATGTGCCTACTTTTCGTTCTTTCAGTCGATAATTAGGTATGCCTTAATTTTCTGGGGAAACGGTAGCAAAATTGGAAGTGTCTTGATTTTGCAAAAGAAAGCCATTAGAATACTATGTCACTCAAACTATCTTGAACATTGTCGACCTCTTTTCAAACAATCACAGATATTAACTGTGATACATTTATATATACGACCTAGTCCTTTACACTCGACAAAATATGGACAATTACTCATTAATAGCCAATATACATGATCATGAAATTAGAAATAGTGAACAAATTAATATCCCATACTGTAGATTACATAAAACTAGTACAAATTTTTCTGTCATGGGGATGAAATTATATAATAAGCTTCCCAGTCAATATTATATGTTACCAAAACTAGATTTTATAATTGGCTTTTAACTAATCCTTTCTACTCTGTAGATGAGTTTCTTAACATAAATTCATACGAAATTGTTTTTAATAAATACATTTATTTACATTTAATTACAATTATTACATTAAGAGTGAAGTGTTTTCATTAATTTTAGAGTTTCAAAATGTTTTGTGTTTTCATTCTAATTAAACTTTACTGTTTTCAATTATATGTGTATTTTCAAATGTATGTTTTTTAGTGACGAAGCCTATCACTGTATGTTTAATGGCTTAATAAATTGAATTGAATTGAACTGAATTGGATCAAACCCGGGTGCACAGGATTATAAGTCCAACGTTCTAGCCACTAAACCACCGTGGTGGCCTTACTTTCAAATGTCTAAAATTTCGTTTGATGAACGCCTATTTATAATAAAGGAATCTAGTGTTCATAAAAACAAATATGATTGATCAATACGAGTTTAAACCTTTACCTAAAAAAATTCTAAATATTCGCATGAAAGTCAATTTTTCGCATATTTGGACTTGTGTCGCTTTAGGTTTCCTGTTTGAAACTTAACTTATATAAGCTTGCGGATGGAGGAAAGCCGCTGGACGGAAAACATGAACGTCTTACTTGTGTTTGACGTAAGGATGAGAAGTATCCACAGTTACAATGGATATGCACCCTTACGCGAAACGCAACTTACGACCATTCTATCACGCAACTCTCAAAACACATGAAATAACACAGATTGAAAAGCTGAAAAGAATCACTATATATATAGAGAAAAACATCTGGTCCAGCACACCAGACAATATCCTATAAACCAACATAAAAAAGGAGTAAGAGGGAGAAATAAAAACAAAACAAAAACAGCAACTTAGAGGCGGAATTGCATTTCCTTATCTCGGTTCTCCAAGAGTGTTGCCTGCGGGAAACGCACGGGCCTCCATCTGGAAGACTGAAATAAATCCGCGAAGGAAACAATCCTTCTAAATTTCAAGAAGTCTTTATAATTAGTATCGAATAACTACAGTGGAAGCAAATAGGTCCGATATACAATTCAAGATCAGATATTTCTCTTCCTGAAACTCAGAAATCACACAACTTCTAGCGTGAAACGAGCAGATCCTTTTCTCTTACAATAGCCGATTGATATGACTTACGCATACAAACACCATCTTACAACCAGAGCCCGGATTTTTATACTCTAGAAGTTAGTAAAGTTCAACGTCTGTAAATATTTCGTCTTTCAATGTCACTGCCTGGAAAAATCTATTCATTAATTCTTTGACAGTGACATGAAGAAGCCCACACCTCTGGAGTAACGGCTAGCGCGTCTGGCCGCGAAACCAGGTGGCCCCGGTTCGATTCCCGTTCGGGGCAAGTTACCTGGTAGAGGTTTTTCCGGGGTTTTTCCTCAACCCAATATGAGCAAATGATGGGTAACTTTCTGTGCTGGACCCAGGACTCATTTCCCCGGCATTATCACCTTCATCTCATTCAGTCGCTAAATAAACTAAGCTGTTGATAAACCGTCATAAAATAACCTACTAAAAAAAAGACATGAAGAAAAAGAAGATAATACTACACTATCCGTAAGTAAAGAAAGCGCGGTTTACAAATACAACAACTTCTTTCATTTACAATAACATGTGTTTATCAAAATTCTTTCAATTTTCAAGAAAGTGTAAAGCAAGCGTGTACCTTATACAGGGACATAATTTTATTTTTACTAACATTTTTAATATTAACCTGGCTATACCTCTGGATCAACGCCGTTTGCTACCCCCTTCCACTATTGGAGTTCGATGATATTGGCGTAATACACAAAAAAATCATTTTACTAGGTATAGGAAGGAAGAAAAGTAGTTCATCCATTTAAGTAAACTTGGAATTATAGCGCTTTTGAGTTTGATCATTTTCATTGCGTTTTTGTTTACTCAAAATACAGCACAGTATTAACAATGAGTGTTTTTCCTCACGAACTTAGCTGTCCATGCGGACATAGGCTATTAATTTTGCAGTGTATATTATACTGTCTACAGCACATTAGCGTACAATATAGAGAATGAGTGAAATTGAAAAATGATCATAATATGGATGTTTAAACACATTTTTGAAAATGGTGGCCGTTCATTTCGATACAGGCTTCAGTTCTAATGTGCATATTATCGCATTATAGACTATTGTACCTAATCCCAATTACCAGTTTCGTCCTTCGTACTAGTAACTCATGTTAAAATAACTCTGTACCTAATCTATGAAAGAGTACCTTACGTACTGTAAATTCAATCTTCACTTCTGCCCTATCCGAAAAGATAAAATTACTCAGACATACTATCTACTGTTCGTCCAAGTGGTTATGCCGTAGGGTCGTAGAAAGGGAGGAAATGACGTGACAGTTAATTACTTAACGAGGCCCTTTAAACAGTTGTATAATATTACGTAGACGTCCAATTCCTAACAGAAATTAATGTTCTCAGAAAAGACCTAAGACAGCCCAGCCAGTAGCTGGCGAATAAAAGCTGGTAGGGGAAACCGAGATACGACGTAGGCAAATGGACGACAGTACTTGTGCGAAAATGATTCAATATTGAAAGCTCTTTCGTCACTGGAAAACGCGAACATATTTTTGGAACGTACTGTTTACTATGACCGTAAGACTACTATGACTGTACATGGGGTCTTGGATCTGTGTGGAGGACGGCTGAACTTCATTAGTAGGAGTGGGAGTAAAGTACATTAAAAAACTCAGGTACAATAAAAATTGAAGTAAAAATAAAATGATGTCCCTGTATATTATTAGACGCAATTAATGGAATAAGCTGTCATTTTTAACTTTAGGTCATAATGTTTAGGTCGTACTTATAATTCATTCGTTCATTCGTTCGTTCATTCACTCATTTGATAAGATAAGCAGCAACTTTAGTCTAAAATGCATAGTTGTAGTGGACCTTTACATTTTGCTTTTCGATCCACCATGCCTTATATGTTCAGATATTCCTTTGTCAAGTATTTTCTGTTTACTTCTATTTTAGATGAATTGCTATTTATCATGTATCCTCTTTCATTTTCTCTCTTACCTAGACTGTCTCCCTTCCATTTCTCGCTTCCTTATTAGAAATCGATCGGGGAAATCTCAAAATAATATATCTACAGCATTCATTATATCACTTTCCTATTATGTTCCATGGTATATGTAAATGAAAATTAATTTACGTTATATTAAAGTTGAGAGTCAAGAACATCCAGAGAAGTAAAATGGAAAATAAAATTATATTTTACCTATACTGTTAATTGGAAACATTTCTTATATAAAAAAGTGTATTCAAATTTCGATTGTGATGAGAAATCCACTGTTAAGAATGGATAACGCGTTGGAGACTAGAGACAGAATGCAGAAGCGCTGGAGCCTGGAGAATCGTTTATCTCACATTCGTTGTTTGCATTGTAGTAGTACAGTCACTGAAGATAATCCTTTACAAAAGAACAAGCCATTCATTATACAGTCTTACTAAATCCCCCTTGACTTCATTACTTATTTTTGTAGAAATATAAACACTTTCCACGTGAAAACACTGCTGAACGTGTGTGATCTCAACAATGAAACATGGTTTTTTATTAAAGTCTATGTCACAAAGAATTCCTAACGTTCCTCGTATCTGATCCCAGGTTTGCTTTTCTACCTTATAAAAACAAATGCTAGGTAGGGAACAGAAGTTGGGTTTAACTAAATAAAATTACAAGTGATTTGATTTTATACGCGCTGCGGATTCAAATATTTGTATTTGTTACCGAGATTCCACAACCGACGTTGAGGAAAATAAACACAAAATGAGATATGGAAAACCTGTTACGTTTGGTCAGAGAGAAATTAACTTTATTCGAAGTAAGTTTCGTAGATAGTGAATAGCAACATAGAAGCGTTACACACATATTCATCAACATCCATAATGAAAATAATTATTACTATACTCTTTTTTTTAAACAAAATGAAACTTCCGCCGTTGAGTTTAAACAATGGGGCGAACCTTGCAAATCAGTAACAAGAAGAGTTGGGGGTGTACTACTTTCTAACGTATGTTCCTACAACATGTTAACGTTCTTTGTTTTTCCTCCCTGAAAATACGCCTGCTTCTAGCCTAGTTCAGTAAGCTTTTAAACACGTCATTTACAATTATTTTTCATTCAAGATGATGGAAACTATGATAGTTGTGCTATGTTGATGTGCTTATTAATTACTTTCTATTTAATAGATGGTAGAGAACATTATATGATAACAAGGAAGTCATATCTTGTGTTCATATATAGCACATCTAGGTCAGAGAGCATGGGTAGACATAACGGCTCGGTTAGAAAAGCCAACGTACTATGGTAGGGATGATCATGATTTTAAAATCAACTGTAGGAAACAGAAAACGGATGTAGGTAAATTCTCATTTTTAAATAGAACTATAAATGATTGGAATGACCTACCTGCAGCGGTCTTTGAGGGCTGTCCTTCCTTAAGGAGATTCAAGAATAACTTAAAAAGTTGTGTATAAAGTGCAAATTAAAATTAAGGTGACATTTAACATTTAATTTTTTAAGGTGACATGTATTTATTTAGCCTGACGAGTTACTTCCTTGGTTTGAATTGTAAATTATTTAAACATAGCATGTAAAAGGGTTTTATACTAGAAATGTTTAGCTTAAATGTAGTTCTGTTTATAAGTACGCTTAAGGGTGTAATTATCTGTGTTATTTGAACTGTGGTATCAGTGAGTCAGTGAAGTTATGGTTTTACAGTGCAGTGAATAGTTCCGATCAGTGATAATTTATAGCGTCAATCAAATGTGTTCTATAGTGTCAGTGAAATGTGTCCTAAAGTGACAGTGAAATGCGTCATAGTGCAACTACAGTGAGTGAGATGAGAGTAAAGTGAAAGACTATTGAAACTTATGTAGGGCCTATACATATGTAGCTAGTTTGTATTGTAAAATTAGATTATTTTATGTTTTACTATTAATTGTAATTATTGTGTTAAATTGTATTGTGTATTCTTATTGTATTGTGTATTGTATAATTGTATTGTGTATTCTTATTGTATTGTGTATATAATTGTATTGTGTATTGTATAATTGTATTGTGTATTGTAATTTTATTGTGTATTGTTTATATTGTGCATACCACTGCCACCGGGTGCTTGCCCACTTGCAGTGTAAATAAATACATACATACATTTCCAGAGCTACTATGTCAATGCAGAGGATGGAAGACAATTGAATCGTCTAGAATCTAACTACACTTTATCCAAAAATCTGATTTGTTAGAAAAGATGAAAAACTAGTGCAGTTAGACTCTAGACGATGATTTTTCTACCAAAGTTAAGGGAGATAAATTCCAGTTTGACTCGAAAAGAGCAGTTTATCACATTCCCTGCACAATTCTACACTGAAACATAACTTAATCCCATATTTCATAATCTGGAGACAGTGCAGTTTGATTCTAGGTGACTCAATTTTTATTAGTAATATTTTGGAGAGAACGCTTAAAGCGACGGATTTGTCTAAAATTGCGCTAGCCTATATATTTGAACGGAAGAAAATGAATGGGAGGAAAGCTTAAAAGCCCTTAAAAGAGAAGAAGAAGAAGAAGAAGAAGAAGAAGAAGAAGAAGAAGAAGAAGAAGAAGAAGAAGAAGAAGAAACTATTCGCGAATCTCCTGTTACAATATTGGACACATTTAATCATGAAGTTTTAAGACGGACAGTACTTAACTTTACATAGAGAAGGCCTTATGACCAGTTTAGACGATATTTTGCAGGACGCTCGCAAAATACGAAAGACTACACATTAAAATTTCACGTTCCTCACTATGGACAATACTGAAAACTTTGCATTCCAGTACAATAGAATTTTTTTAAACTGGTTACTTTACGACGCTTTATCAACAGCTGTAGTTATTTAATGTCTGAGTGGAATGAAAGTAACAATGATAGCGAAAGGTACAAACACGCGAAGAGTTGCTTCAACGCATTCTGCATACCACGGCGACAATAAGGAACAAATGAGTGACGCAGCGAAATGCTACACGTGAGGTTCACACCCGTGCGGACCGTTGCCTTGAGAGTCAGGGAAGCATTTTCAAAACTGTGATTTAAATCCACTCTAAATGAAAGAGACTGATGCATAAACAATCAATTGTTTGTATTTTAATTTTTTTTTTACATTTTTGTTAGTGAAATCCTGAAATAAAAGTTTTTCTGTCGTTTTTTTAAATTGCCGTTACTCCTTAATTATGAATGTGATCCCATTAATTTATTTACATTTTTTGTTCCAAATAATCTCAGGAATCACCTCCAGAAAACGGGAGAGAACTTCGTGGATCAACCTGTATTTGTAAAATGTTTTATTTTCTATTTTGTTAAAATGTTTTTTCATAAGTTATACAGCAGAGTAAAATTATGTAATGTTTACAATTTTGTAAGTTTTATTTTTACATATTTTTTTTTTTAATTTTTCCTGATATTTCTGGATTCCCGATGTCATTATATATATATATATATATATATATATATATATATATATACATATATATATATGTGTGTGTGTGTGTGTGTGTGTGTGTATTTTTTAAAAAATACTTTACACTTGAGCTACATTAGGCATTGCAGCCCGAAAGAGCAGAAGCTCGTGCTCGGGAGCAGTTCAGATCAGTTATACAAAATATATCACAAAATTAATAGAGTTCATTGAGCACAATAACATTAATAAATGGTAAAATAATACAGCATGTAATAATAGGGTCTATATACAAATAGAAAATACAAAAGTACATAAATATTAGAGTATCAATTTTTAACTCAACTAGCTTAAATAATTAAATAATTAATCTGATTTGTTTCTTAAATCTATGTGTGTTAAGTGTACTTAGCTCAGGGTAAGCTCTAATTAATTCATTATATATTTTGGGTCCAAAATTTCTGCTGTGTTTTAATCCAGCAGTTATGTGGCATTTGGGAGTATTTAGAAAGAAACTGTAGCTTTGTCTCGTATGGTATTCGTGAGGATCAAATTTAAATTTAATGTGGTTTTTATGGAAGTAAATCATCAATGTTTGTTTATGAATTTGTTCTAGCTTTGATACACCAAATTTCTGAAAAATTATTTTTTTTTGCGGTAATCAAAAGGTATATATAGACAAATTTTGATAATTCTTTTTTGGAGCAAATTTAAAGGATGGAGAGTCGATGATTTATTGTTTAATAAATTATATGTTTTTGCCTTTATAACTTACATAAATTCAAATAATATTGCTCAAGTACATCAACACAAGACACTATAGTAGCATATTATTAACATGTGGGGTTTTTCAATTTTCAATTAAAGCACGATATCGCGTCAGAATATAATATCAAGAGAAATACTGTAACTATTTGCACAGTTCCCTACCTGCGAAAACAAAACGTATAGATGCGGCTAGGTTTTAAATTATACAAATTGATTACACAATCGCATTCAAATTTTCAGGTGAATTGAGATTCGTTTGGGTCAATTTGCATTTCGTTTCATACCTACCCCTTCTCTTCCCTTGCAATGTAGGGTGGTCTATCCTATAGATTATAAAAACCAATGTAAAACTATTGCACTGTGTTTATTGCTCATTTTGTCGGTCAATGAAGCATTAAATTTCTTTTGATCAGGATCACTCATAATTCAATGGTTCTGAATATGTAGCGAGAATGATATTGTGAGCTCTCTATCGACTTCAAAAGCCTTCGAGTGCTTGTGTTATGTCACAAATAATCCTAACTAGAACACAAATGTTGGTCATTTGCTACTTAATTTTAATACTTTGATGCATTCATATTATAGTGTACTTTCATAATAGTACATTATGCAACGAGCCTATTATGGTAGTAGGCCTAATTAAGAAGCGAGTATGTTTGTTTATGAAAAGAGCGCAAGCGAGTTTCATAATCTTCATACGAGCGTCTTAATTACCATTATAGGCAAGTTTCATACGACTTTTTATGCTCGACCATAATTCTAACTTGAAATTATTCATAAGTATTCATGTTATGATCATGTAAGTGAGGAGCGGAACTGACCTGAACTGTGAGATGTGCGCAGACGCGAAAGTATTGATTTTTTCCGAGAAACAAATGTCGACATTGACCTTGATATAATCTAAAGAATAACGTGAAGATTAGTCTTGATATAACCTGGAAATTGATTTAGAATTGAAAAACAAGATGATAAATTGAATTTATTTGAATATTATTTACAATTAACGCTAATTATTATAGTAACAGAACATAACCTTCTGCGACAGTACTGGATTTCCAGCCTCTGTGACTTTTCGCTAATTGTCTTTCGATTGCATATCCGAGAATAATCGATACTTGCGGTTTTATAATGGTACAATGGTGATTTCTCATTGGCTGAACAACTGAATTATAATGAATAGGTGTACTTTAATGAGGTGCATTAAAGGGCTACTACCAGGTGTATAATTACTACATTTCGGCATGATCGAGCATAAAAGACTTTTCCATTTTCCCTTCTTCTAGCAGAGAGTGATTCCATTACTTGGATTCCAACGTTTGGCAATAAAGGCGTTATGTGTTTTATTTTAAGATAATATATACAAAAATAATATTAGTAATAATAATAATAATAATAATAATAATAATTACTATTATTATTATTGCTATTCATTCATTCATTCATTCATGGCGTTCTGTCCAAAAGCATTGCAAACCCAGCATACTCCAGTCTATTTTATGCCTTCCTCTTAGTCTCCGCATATGATCCACATATCTTAATGTCATCTATCATCTGACATCTTCTTCTTCCCCGAACTCTTCTCCCGTTCACCATTCTTTGCAGTAAGAAGTTTCTTCTCAACCAGTGACCCAACCAATCATTTTTTATCTTTCTGATCAGTTTCAGCATTATTCTTTCTTCACCCACTCTTTTCAACACAGCTTCATTTCTTATTCTGTCTGTCCACTTCACATGCTCTATTTTTCTCCATATCCATATTTCAAATGCTTCTAGTCGCTTGTCTTTACTTCGTCATAATGTCCATTTTTCCACCCTATACAGTGCGACACCCCACATAAAGCACTTAACTAGTCTCTTCCTTAGTTCTTTTTTCAGAGGTCCGCAGAAGATACTAATTTTTTTATTAAAAGCTTCCTTTGCCATTGCTATCCTCCCTTTGACTTCATGGCAGCAGCTCATGTTACTGTTTATAGTACACCCCAAGTATTTGAAGGTGTCCACTTGGTCTACTCTCTCATTTAGAATTCGCACGTTTACTTTCTTACCATGGTCTTCGTCTTATTTGCATTTATCTAGTATAACTCTTCATAAAATTAAGCAAATGATAATTTGGAAACTAGGCTATTGCAACAGCAAGAATGAAATGATCGGAATTTTTTCTACGAATAACACATCATATTGACAACTCCACGACTTTTCAGTGACTCTCTACCCACCACTATTTGTAAAGAGTTTTAACTTATTCAAAACATTATACATCGAAAACTATTAAAGACACAACTTTGGGATTTTCACTGACATATTTCTCTAGTGCCAAGCTACCAGTATAGGAAAATTGTGATTTTATTTTTAATCACACGCCATAATTATATGTATCCCAGATGACAGCGATGTTGGTTCTTTCCTTCCCTATCAAACACTTTCCGATCTAACGTTGCAGATTTTCGGATTCATCTTCTAAAATTCTTCACAAAGTGTTACAAGATCTTCGTATACAAGTCATTTAGACAATAATTGAGGCGTTCAGAAGTCAACATGATTAACTCCTTTTCAAAATATTTTGAGATATTCAAGATTAAAGTTGAATACACGCAATTGATTCTGTGTTGTAGTCAAGAAGAATATTGCATTCTGTGGACTTTTTACTGAACTTTTAAATTAATCACATTGACCACTAAACATATGGTCAATTTAATACATTGCCAACTTAGAAACTCTAAAATAACCAAAAGTGGAGTTAAATCAAGTTGACTTCTGAATGCCTCAATTGCGATTGTGTTTGTCCTACTTATATAGGCTACAGCTTTAACTTTAATAGCCAATAGGATGATTTTTTTACGTATAACCTTTATATTCTATCTACAAAAATATTAAAATTAAAGGATTTTGTAAAGCGGAAACTCGAATCCAGTTGCCATGGAAATGCTTACGTCATATCCGATAAAACCAACAATGTGAACAATTCATTCCCATACACAAAGTGAGTTTATTATAATTCCTTTCGGGATGTGGGGGATGCAATGTATTACAAAACAATGTCATTTAATTATGCTTTGACATGAACGCGAAACAGACGCCTGTCAAATAAACATACTACTACAGAAAGATAATAAAAGCTTGGCATTACATACAGATGCATAAATAAAAGTAACAATAAAAACATTTACGGTCATATTTATTCGACAAAAATGGATATACATTAATATAAGCATTAAACAATATAGATTATATGAAATATGAACAATGTCACGTGATTCAGAAACACCAAGCAATTGGTCTCATGTCGTAACATATTACGACTGCTGCTTCCGAGTCAGACACGGCGAATCTACTTTTCCCGCGCTTTTTCTTTATTTATGTCAGTTGCTGTTCGTCTTCCGTTGTACAAAGTTAGTATGACATATATCCCCGGTCGAAAGTAGCACAAAAAGAAATCTGTGTTTTTATTGTCCTGTGTCAAAGGTAAAATGTTATACGGCTCTCGTAAACTATACTGAAGATAGTTTTCAATTCAAAACCTACGTAATTGTCCACACTTGTGGAGTAACGGTTTGCGCGTCTGGCCGTTAAACTAGGTGGCCTGGGTTCAAATCCCGGTAGGGGCAAATTAACTGGTTGAGGTTTTCCCTTAACCTAATAGAAACAAATGCTGGGTAACTATCGGTGCTGGATCCCGGACTCATTTCAGACACAAATGGGAAGTGTCGTTGTAGATGGATATTCATTCAATTGAGGAAAAGGGAAAATGGTTATATTTTATGAAAACAAACTTGGAGTAATTTTCTATTATACAAAATTTTTATATGTATTTACATCCAACGTTTCGAAGCTACACATCGATTTCAAGATCAGGGAAGTCAGGAAAAATAAACTTTATCTCTTGAAGTAACACAAAATCGAATTGCGTGACAGATGGCTCTGACTGATTAAAATTCAATGGATCCTAGCTTCCATGCCTGAGGAAAATAGTAGCTACAACAAGTTCTCCCATATGACGATAATGCGTCTGGCCAGAATTAATTAAATCTTTTTCTATTTATGGAAAGTTGATCTATTTTTATTGATTATAAGATTATATTACCTTAGGGATATGTCTCGTGACCAGAATATTGTACGAAATGGAACTATAAAAATTGGAGATTTATCCTTCGAAGAGGTGGAAAAATTCAAATATCTTGGAGCAACACTAACAAATATAAATAACACTCGGGAGGAAATTAACGCAGAATATATATGGGATATACCTGTTATTATTCGGTTGAGAAGCTTTTGCCATCTAGTCTGCTTCTGTATGGTTGTGAAACTTGGACTCTCACTTTGAGAGAGGAAAAGAGATTAAGGATGTTTGAGAATAAGGTTCTTAGGAAAATAATAGGAAACTCAGAGCTGCACGCATTGCATTCTTCACCTGACATAATTAGGAACATTAAATCCAGACGATGAAAGAGTAATGGAACGGAGAAAAATTCTCTCCGGCGCCGGGATTTGAACTCGGGTTTTCAGCTCTACGTGCTGTTGCTTTATCCACTAAGCCACACCGGATACAACTCCGACGCCGGTTAGAATCGTCTCAGATTAAGCTCCAACTCTTGGGTTCCCTCTATTATTAAATCCAGACGTTTGAGATGGGCAGGGCATGTAGCACGTATGGGCGAATCAGAAATGCATATAGAGTGTTAGTTGGGAGGCCGGCGGGAAAAAGACCTTTGGGGAGGCCGAGACGTAGATGGGAAGATGATATTAAAATGGATTTGAGGGAGGTGGGATATGATGATAGAGACTGGGTTAATCTTGCTCAGGATAGGGATCAATGGCGGGCTTATGTGACGGCGGCAATGAACCTCCGGGTTGCTTAAAAGCCAGTAAGTAAGTAAGTAAGTAAGTAAGTGAGTAAGTAAGTAAGGGATAACAGCCTACTGACAAGCATCGGTTCGAATCTCACCATAATTCCGTTGAATTGTGTCATGTTGTCTCAAGTGTCTACCTTCTGCTATGTTGATAAGAAGTCATATTACTTGTGAATGTCAATATTAGTTATTGATTCCAAATAGAAAATTACCTCTTCCAATCACTGATACCGAACCCTTTCATGGCTTCTATAGCAAAATGTTATATTAGGCCTATCATTTTCCTGATTCTCTGTGACGAACAAAAGCCTGTACCATAAAAAGTGCCTAAAGCGATAAAAAATTTAATTCACTACGAATTGGGCATCCTTGATATTTTCATTTTTCTGTCAATGTTTGATGAAATCGCTCCAGGATTTAAAAAAAACAGGAGAGAATATAAAAAAAATTGGTTATGTTTTCATAAGCGATTGTACGACCCGAGAGAAAGTTAAACCAGATACATAAGCAAGTTATTGATTCCAGGATGAAGTTAAATATTATTTTCTCCTAGAAGCTGAAGATATGAACTCGGAAGAATATCGTTTCAAAGAAGATCCTTGGTTTCATAACAACAGACACTATTTAACATAAGCTCCAATATTTTTCATTTACTTGTTATTTTGCGGGAACAGAAATATGGAAACTTATTTTTTGCATGCATTGGAGCAATTGATTTCCATTTTATCTAGAACTAATTATTACATTTGGGTCACTTTACGAAATGCTTGACAATCTCTAAATATAGCCTTGTTAATTTTACTTTTAAATATTTACAAATAAGAAACTTAACTATTAAGCACAACTCTGTTGGTCATAACCGCAAGCTCATATAAACACACTTAGCTATTATAACGCCTTTTCATTAGCAATTTTTTTTACATATTAAACAACCGTAATTTGTGTGACCACAATTTTCGTCCCGGACAGAACACAATCTTTCAAGATATAATCGTAATACACTGCACCGCCGATTTAGTGGAATACGTTTGGGTCTAAAGAAAGCAGAAAATATTGCAACGTGTCTGTTGTGACGAGAATCCAAGCCCCAGCATACCGGTAAGGCATCATGTCACAAAACGTTCACGTCTGAGTATTCTTATTCAGCGCCTAGAAAACGGCGCAAATATTAAATATATTGCCAGAGAGTTTAAGGTAGGTTCCGAATATTCATTCATTCATTCATTCATTCATTCATTCATGTATTTATTACCTTATTATTTACTTATCTACTTATTATTTACTTATTTATTTATTTATGTATTTATTTAATTATTTACTTATTTATTTATTTAGTTATATATTTAGTAATTTATTTAATTATTTACTTATTTATTTATTTAGTTATATTTTACTTATTTATTGACTTATTTATTTATTTTTATTGACTTATTTATTTATTTACTTACTTATTTACTGATTCACTTATTTACTGATTAATTGAATAATGTACTAATACCTGTAAGGCATCATGTCACAAAACGTTCACGTCTGAGTATTCTTATTCAGCGCCTAGAAAACGGCGCAAATATTAAATATATTGCCAGAGAGTTTAAGGTAGGTTCCTAATATTCATTCATTCATTCATTCATTCATTCATTCATTCATTCATTCATTCATTTTTATTTATTTATTTATTCATTCATTTATTTACTTATTTACTTATTTATTTATTTACTTATTTACTTATTTATTTAATTATTTACTTATTTACTTTTAATTATTTATTTATTTTCTTATTATTTACTTGTCTACTTATTATTTACTTATTTATTTACTTATTTACTTATTTATTTAGTTATGTATTTATTTATTTAATTATTTACTTATTTATTTAGTTATTTAGTTATATATTTACTTATTTATTTAATTAATTATTTATTTATTTACTTTTTATTTATTTATTTATTTATTTAATTGTTGACTTATTTATTTATTTAGTCATATTTTTAATTATTTATTTATTTACTTATTTATTTATTTACTTTTTTATTTACTTATTTATTTATTTATTTATTTACTTACTTATTTACTGATTTATTGTATAATGTACTAATATGTCTGTTCTTGCAGATATGCTACTTGGCCCAATCGCTCTGTAATTTGTATTTCAAATTTGTTCTCATAGTCTCTAAGGTTTGAACGTTACTGTTGTTTATATAATGTATTCTACTTAATCAGTACATAAAAAATTTATTTCCATACCGGTAATGTAAATTTTGTAGTGATGTGTTGTGAGCTGCCAGAGAATATTACCACTCAAGAATAAAACCTATGGTATCTCAATGCTTCATGAGATTTTTTTTTTCAGAGTCAATGGTGATTTTATATGCATCTTTTCTCTATCGTACCTCATTTCATATCAAAACCCAGCGAGTATTGAGGGCATGTGGGATTCAAACCCAAGACGAAGCGCAGAATTCGAATCACGAGTTTCATTTATGGACCCCTAAGCTATGCCGATGGTTTCAGAAACTAAAACAGCAATACGAATTGTTAAGTTTACCTTCGTACCTATATTTTCCTTTGATCATGTTGTTCTTTTGTGGAAACACGCAACTTGTATCAACATTTATTTCTTCTGTCAACAATAAGGAGTATTGAAACAGACATGAATATTTACAGAAGTAAATAAAGGGTAACTAATATGTTCATCTTTTCCTCTTGGATATATAGCACTGTACATTACGATCAGTTTATTTTCCGCTGCTTATGAAAGTGTAATGTACCCGCACTGGCTCTCTCTTTTACCTTTTATGTTCAAAACGCGTGGAATATGCTCATGAAATCAAGATTCTTTTCTCGTATTCACAGACTAAAAATCCTATTTTAATTCCTGCTCACCAGAATTTGTTTTAGTACAAAATGCAAACCATGTTGATCGTATCCCAACTCTGAATTCCACATGGGAGGTAAATGCAAATGGAATAGGCAATGGGAAGCCAACATTTACACCGGTATACTATCTCTGGTTCTTGTTAAGTATTGGTAACTGGATGTCGTGTTATTTTGGTCTCCCTAACCCATGTTTATTCAGAACGCACTTACATACGCGCATCCTACAAAATTAACAGTGTACAGATGTCGCCTCGACCTGCCATATCCCCGAATTACCCTCAAACTGAACATATGTTCATAATGATGGGGAGACGACAACATAAAAATTTCTTCCAAAGCCGAGAATATAGATACTATAGATTAATAGTTCTCAACATAGTGCTCGCGAAAACAGTGTGTTAAGGAAGGCCTTCTGCAATTGACTTAATATTATGAGGGAAAATTAACTTTTATAGGCCTAATACAAAAAGTGCTTGTAGTTTCTCGATAATTTAATTGAGCTTAACGAATGTTTGTTGTCATTAAATTTTTTATGCTCGACCATGCCGAAATGTAGTAATTATACACCTGGTAGCAGTTCTTTAATGCATGTCATTAAAGTCACCTATTCATTAAAGTTCAGGTTTTCGATTATTCTCGGTTATGCAATCGAAAGACAACTAGGGAAACGTCACGGAGGCTGGAAATCCAATGCTGTCGCAGAAGGTTATGTTCTGTTACTATAATAATTAGCGTTAATTGTAAATAACATTCAAATAAATTAAATTTGTCATCTCGTTTTACAATGTCGAATTCAATTTCAAGGTTATATCAACATTAATGTTTATCTTACTCTCTAGATTATATCAAGGTCGTCGACATTCGTTTCCCGGAAAAATCAATACTTTCGCGTCTGCGCACATCTCACAATTTATGAGGTAGGCTATTGCACTCACTCACATAACAATAACATGAATACCGGTACTTATGAATAATTTCAAGTTAGAAATATGGTCGAGCATAAAAAGTCGTATGAAACTTGCCTATAATGGTAATTAAGACGCTCGTATGAAAATGATGAAACTCGCTTGCGCTCGTTTCATAAACATCCTCGTGTCTTAATTATTACCATTATGGGCTCGTTGCATAATGTACTATTACGAGTCCGAAAATATCAAGCACGAATTGTATTCAGTGAGATAACACAAGACATCTTTATATTCTTCATTTTATACAGTTTCAGTTGCTAGAAATTGGAACTCGCTTCCGAGTGATGTAAGGGGTTGTTGGACAATAACTTCATTTAGGTCAAAATTACATAAATTCTTACTTAACAGATTAATTGCTGATTAATATTTGTTAGGCTATTTGTAATGAAACTAACATCTGTCCATTTTTATTATTATCATTAATTTCTCTAAATAGATTACAGAACCTCTAATGGCAGTTAAATTAATATTCTCATTATAAAAATATATTTTAGATTTATATTTTTTTCTCCCTATAACATAGTTCTAATAAACTTGAATTAAATTATTTTTCATCATTTTACTAGCTCTCTCAAATTAATTGTAATTGATTGAAATAAATTAGCTCATAAATTAAGTTACTAATTTATCATATACTCGTAGGTTTATCTAAATTTAAGTAAATATGTACTAGTCGTTAAAAATAATCTGAAGAATATTGCTGGAGAATCTTTTAAGTGTAGTGTAAATATGCGTAATTTAAACATGTATTGTATTGATTAAGGCTGGTTGAGTGGAAGAGACGGCCTTATGGCCTTATGACCTTAACTCTTCTAGCGAAAATAAAACATTCTATTCTATTCTATTCCGATATTAGAAAGATTCTATTTTTATTGAAATTGTTGTAATATAATCATGATGTTCATGTTCATGGCAATGACTTACCTCTTTCATTTTCGCAAAACACAAAAATGTTATTACCATTATTGCGAGGAGAACAACGCGGAAATTTATTTTATTTAAAAACAACTAAACATTTGAGATTATAGCAACATAATGAACCGCCATTAATCTATAACAGAATGGACCTTTCTCTATCGGAATTGAATGAACCAGAGATGATAGGAATAAAACAAATGAATTATAGAATAAAACTAAACATTTGACGTTATATCACAGTCTAGTATATACAGTCACGAAGCTTGAGTTGTGAGGGTGCTAGGAACAATAGACTGTGCCGGTGCTATTTCGCATAGTCTGTAATGAGGCGATAGTAGCGAACCTAGTGGTTAGCAACTGTCTATGGATGCATATTTACTACGTATTGAGCTTCGTGATTGTATATACTAGACTGTGGTAATACACATATGCATGAATATAGGTTTTTAACATTAAATTTAAGGATATAGACCTAATAATTTTATTAACAATTGTTATAATTAATAACTGTTCCATGTTGAGAGTTTGATGTTAGCGTTTGATTGTTGATATTTTCCTGGAGTTCAACATTCCCTCTAACCTTTCAACTATATCGGCGAGGCTGTTTACTGATGTCCATGAACGTAGGATAAACAAATGAACCTAAGAGACAAAAGTTATCGGTTATTAATTTTAGAGCACCATGCTATGTACTATCGGTATAATCAGATCCTTATAGGTCAATCGAGTGTCAATGAGCTGGTAGATGGGCTGTATGAAGCTCGCTTGGAATTATTAACGTAATTATCAGCATTACGTTTCTCAAATTAAGGACTATACTGACATTAGGAGGGCCAAGTATCTTAAACGTACGTGTGTTCTCTTGCTACTCGTATTTTAAAAGTTCTCTTGACTTCTTTTTTCATTCAATTAAGATTTAAATTATAAATTCATAATTTTTAATGAATAGAGACAGGAAAAATATGAAATCTCATACTCTAAAGTTCTAAACCACCCCTGATAGAGGGATCGAAAGAAGGATTTTCACAATTCCCGATGTTTAAAATGCAATTAACACCAATACATATCCATATGTCATACTTTGCAAGATTTTCCCCCCTCATTTAACATCTCTATAACTGTTACTAACTTATAAGGAAGGAATAGAGGTGTTTTCCAGAAAACATTTGAAAACCAAAGCCATAAATTTCTCTAACATTCCGGAATACCCAAGGGTAAGTGAAATCTCTAAATTTCTCTTCAGATTCATTGAACTCGTAGCATCAACGAATTCGAGAAGCCAAAACAAAGTAAGTGATTCCTTTTCCATCTTAGCTCAATTTTTTTAATTCTATATCTAAATTTTATGATTAGATTAATGTTCCAGCTATTAATTTTCCTCTTTACATAACTTCTGCTATTTTTGCAACTTCACTGTTTTTTTTATCGTACAAAACAATATTAACTGACTGAAGGTGTACTCTTTTGCCAGAAGATGTAGAACAGTTACTTGTGTTGTATTGTAAACATTAATCAATGTTGGATTCAGCCAATGTAAGAACACTATTTATTTATTTATTTATTTATCAATTTATTTTTTAATTCATTATATTCATTTACTCATTTATTTATTTGTTTATATATTTGTTTATTTCTTTATTAACCTGTTTATAGGCTATATTTATTTATTAATCCATTTATTTATTCTTTTATTCATGATATTCATTAACTTATTTACTTTAATTATGTATTTATTTATATATTTATTACCACGAGTTCGAATCTCGGTCAGTCCAAGTGGACTTTGTGATAAACAAAGGCGGGGCTTGATGATAGAATTTCGAGAAGGGAAAGGAAAATGGAATCAGAAACTGTAAAATATGAGAAGTGAAATAACCTTCAACAGTGAAAGAGGCGAAGGAAGAGAATGAAGAAGAAGACAAGGTGGGCAGAAAGTGAAGAAACAGGGAGAGAAAGAGAAGAAGACGAAAACTTAAGTCAGAATGAGCATGAAGGAACGAGAATGAACAGCAAAATGGGGAAGAAACCATGAAGAAAAGAGAGGAGGACATATATGGAGGAAAAAAACGAAGAACAGTGGGGGAAAAAGGAAGAAAGAAGAAGATGAAAAATAGAAAACACATAATTATAATACAATACAATTATAATAGTTATGTAATTGGTAGGTTGGAAGAGAAGGTCTTATGGTCTTAATCCTGTCAGATTAAATAAATAAATAAATAAATAAATAAATAAATAAATAAATAAATAAATAAATAAATATGTAGAGCAAGCCAAATTTTGGCCAATGCATTATAGTTTAGGTGTTCATTTTTCTATTTCAATATTTAATGCTAAATGTTCAATAGATAGGTCTACTGAATATTTTGTTTAGGGATCGCAAAAGTAATTCAGATCTTCTTATTGCCTTATACCTTGTCAGTGGTACACCACACAGATCTGAATGTACATGGATCAAGGGTTTCATGTTGATTATGACGATGATGAATTTTTAGTCTAATTTAATTTGCTAATTACTAAGAGCACAACGGAAGAAACAAACTGAAAACCTCACCCAAAGCTAGATACGTTTCTGACAGACCACAATAAGGATGTCAAGCTACCTTTTGACATTGTGACAACTGTCTTCAAGAGAGACCTCGTAACATAAAACCGTGCAAACAAGAGCACTTCTACAGATTAACACAGCTGAAAGGGGTAGACTGCAACAGCTTCGTGTGTATGAATTATTGTAATTACTTACAGCTGGTTGGATTGTTCTATTTCATTATCTGAATCTAATTTCATAGCCGTCGGATGATGTTTATATGCATATCACATTTTGCTATCCAATTATTGTAACAATATCCATCGTAATATAACACATACAAGATTCATCTACTGCAGTATAAATGAGTAAACACAAGCACGTTACTGCTAGGGCATTCGAAAATGAATGTTAACACTATTATATTTCCAGCTAAAATGTATTTGGGAAGATTTTAGCATTCGAATTTTTTAACATTTATTTAGTTAAGCCATAAATCCCCAATTGGCAGTGTCTTCTGTGACCACGCGAAGCTAGCGAGATACAAGTAGCACAAAATACTGCCGGACAAAGAGCCCCACAGCTGAACAATCTGGGGTATTAAACACATCTGTAACCCTAGATAATAGCAGATTATGCAACGGGCCTATAATGGTAGTAATTAAGACGCGAGTATGTTTATGAAACGAGCGCAAGCAAGTTTCATAATTTTCATACGAGCGTCTTAATTACCATTATAGTCAAGTTTCATACGACTTTTTATGCTCGACCATATTTCTAACTTGAAATTATTCATAAGTATTCATGTTATGGTTATCTAAGTGAGGAGCGGAACTGACCTTCTAAATTGTGAGGTGTGCGCAGACGCGAAAGTATTGATTTTTTCCGAGGAACGAATGTCACTGACCTTGATATAAACTAGAGAATAACATGAACATTAATCTTGATGTACCTGGAAATTGATTTAGAATTGAAAAACGAGATGATAAATTGAATTTATTTGAATATTATTTACAATTAACGCTAATTATTATAGTAACAGAACATAACCTTCTGCGATAGTATTGGATTTACAGCCTCCGTGACGTTTCGCTAGTTGTCTTTCGATTGCATATCCTAGAATAATCGATACTTGCGGTTTTATAATGGTACAATGGTGATTTCTCATTGGCTGAACAACTGAACTATAATGAATAGATGTGCTTTAATTAGGTCCATTAAACGGCTGCTACCAGGTGTATAATTACTACATTTCGGCATGGTCGAGCATAAAATTCAATATCGTTTCGTACGTAAATGTTACTACTATCTGACTCATCAATTTATTTAATCATTTAATATAACAGTTTTCATTTCTTCACTATTATACTTCACTTAACTTGCCTATTTCTTCTTTCCGCTGTTAACATTGACGTCCTACTTTAGGTTACGCCATTGAATTAGAAAAACTAGAAAAACGCCTTCACAGAATATTACTAGTATTACCACACCTGCTAAAGACTTCGGTAATGTAGCTGTTCCTGTAGACATCTGTAACCTAATTCTGGTTAATTGATAAAAGTAAATGATCTTGAATTAAATATTTTAATTATGTTTATTAATAAAAATATATTATCTTGAATTAAAGGTATATAAATTACTCAACGGAACAATACTGAAATATATTCTAACCCCTATAGATATTGCCGCAGGGAGAAAGAAACGCTTGCCCATGTCTTAGGGTCCTGTCCGCACGACGAGCTTCTCACTAACTCACGTCACCATCGTGTTCGCTCTTTCACAGCCGAAAAAAAAATTGACTTTCTGTAATTGTAGCTGGCGTAGTATCGACATAATCGCTTTTAAAGAAAATAGTTCTAAAGGATACATTCTCGACCCTATCATTAGATTTAAACATCACAAAGATCAGCTTGAGGAAGTGAACAACGAGGAGAAGAGCGTTTATGAGCCTACGTTGGATTACTATAAAGCCAAATACAAGCTAAGCGAGTTACAGATTTTTCCGGATTGATTATGGAAGCGCGCGGCATTATACCACGCTATTCTGTGGAAATTTGGAAAAGTCTCGGACTACCCATTAACAAAATTAAAAACATTGTCAGGAGACAAAGAGAAATGCAAAAAATAGGAAATATTGGAGAAAGTTGGATTTGCAGTGAAAGACCTGCCCTTGAGCAGACCACTGAATGAATGAATCACTGTAATAAGGGGTCCTTGGATGTATTAAAAAATCATTTATATAACAATTTTTAGAGATAACACTAACTTAAATGTTATTTTGATCTCTGATTTCATATTAATTTATAATTTTTTTTCAACATTTATTATCTGAACACTTAAATCCTATATTATAATTTCTGTTGTTATTGTACTTTGTTTACCTTATCTTCTTCGACAACGTGTAAATTATTCAGTAGATTGTTTTATAATAAACTATATTATATAAAACAAAAGAATAATATATAGTTGGCTATAAACATCAGACGATTGAAATTTAACGCAAGAGAAACTCCCATTCACAAATTACATCACTAATTAGGTCAGCTGTGAGTAACTAGAAATTTTGTAGCACGGGACTGTCGGAAAACATATTACTATATAAGTGCAAAAAAAGGACTCTGCTGGGAACTCCACATGTACTATAAACGTGAAATGTAATTTGTATTAGTTCGTAGAGTTGTCTGTAAATACGTTTTTGTAAATAAATAAACAAACAGATTTCAACTCAACTATGTCCACAGCAAAACGTAAAATAAACCTACGATATTATATTCGCGAGAATATATGAATATATGGTATGAATTTAAGAATCACTCCAATAAATGTAGAAACATGAATAATAGTAGTAGTAGTAGTAGTAGTAGTAGTAGTAGTAGTAGTAGCAGTAATAATAATAATAATAATAATAATAATAATAAGATAGATAGATGGATTTATTGAGTAATATTATACATAAAAATTTTATATTATCATAATTTTGTCTAATCCAATGCACGGGTCTTCATATTTCACTTGATTGAAAAGTCATAGATTAATTATCGGATTCCGTACATTGTCATGGGAATAATAAATAAAATATCGAGGTTCAGCTCTACAAGAACTGTGACAATTTCGCTGAATATTTTATAGTAACACCACAGTCTGGTATATACAGTCACGAAGCTCAATACGTAGTAAATATGCATCCATAGATAGTTGCTAATCACTAGGATCGCTACTATCGCCTCATTACAGACAATGCGAAATAGTACCTTCACAGTCTATTATTCCTAGTACCCTCATAAACTCAAGCTTCGTGACTGTATATACTAGACTGTGGTAACACGATGGTTCGTGTATATGTAAAAGTACATCCTACTGTAATTTTTCCATTGAGTTATTGTGACTATTTTGTACTAGTAATTTGAAGTTCATTCACTGTTCATTAAACCATAATACTTTCGTTTTAAAATGTGCATCACAGTTATACTTTCCAATTACATATATAGCTATATTCACGTTTGTTAATGACAGCAGAGAATTAAAAACATTTCATTTCTCACACCACTGAATAATCACCCCAAAACATCAAAGTTCTGAAGCCAGCACGCGTCACGTGTGTGTGCAACTAGATGTCCCGTTTTCATTTTAAAAATTCAAACCACCGTAAAATAATGTGAGTTCAAATATTTTGACACAACTCCAACTGAATGACTGAAGACTTTAGATTTGTAACTTTTAACTTATTTCACCATAAATTTTACATAGGTCTAATACATTTATAAAAGCTTGCAGTGCGGTAGATGCAACGCTGCAATCTGTAAGGTCGGGGGTTCGATTTTATTGTCATATATTTCCTCCATTGGTATAATCTTTCCAGTCCAATTATGACTCTATTTATTATAATAGTTTAACCCTATAAATTTCAGTCCATAATAAAATAGTTTCGAGCTTACACTTTCATGTAATAACTTTTAAAAACTGTTAAGTTTGCACCAAGTACACTACTTACAGTCTCTTCATTGTATTTTTAATTGTGACTTCAACAAATGAACGTGTCCCTACTTATAAAAACTTCGTTGTCATTCAGGCCTATATAATGAACAACTTGATTACTACTACTTACTGGCTTTTAAGGAACCCGGAGGTTCATTGCCGCCCTCACATAAGCCCGCCATTGGTCCCTATCCTGAGCCGGATTAATCCAGTCTCTACCATCATATCCCACTTCCCTCAAATCCATTTTAATATTATCTTCCCATCTACGTCTCGGCCTCCCTAAAGGTCTTTTTCCCTCCGGCCTCCCAACGAACACTCTATATGCATTTGTGGATTAGCCCATACGTGCTACATACCCTGCCCATCTCAAACGTCTGGATTTAATGTTCCTAATTATGTTAGGTGAAGAATACAATTCGTGCAGTTCTGTGTTATGTAACTTTCTCCATTCTCCTGTGACTTCATCCCTCTTAGCTCCAAATATTTTCCTAAGCACCTTATTCTCAGACATCCTTAATCTATGTTCCTCTCTCAAAGTGAGAGTCCAAGTTTCACAACCATAAAGAACAACCGGTAATATAACTGTTTTATAAATTCTAACTTTCAGATATTTTGGCAGAAGACTGGAAGATAATAGCTTCTCAACCGAATAATAACAGGCATTTCCCATATTTATTCTGTGTTTAATTTCCTCCCGAGTATCATTTATATTTGTTACTGTTGCTCCAAGATATTTGAACTTCTCCACCTCTTCAAAAGATAAATTTCCAATTCTTATATTTCCATTTCGTACAATATTCTCGTCACGAGACATAATCATATACTTTGTCTTTACTTCCAAACCTATCTCTTTTCTTGCTTCAAGTGAAATTCCCGTGTTTTCCCTAATGGTTTGTGGATTTTCTCCTAACATATTCACGTCATCAGCATAGACAAGCAGCTGATGTAACCCGTTCAATTCCAAACCCTCTCTGTTACCCTGGACTTTCCTAATATCATATTCTAGAGCAGCGTTTCTCAAAGTGTGTTCCCCGGAACCCCGAGGTTCCGTAAGCAACTCTTAGGGGTTCCGCCAATTCCTGATGTAAAATTATTTACTTCCTAATGTCTAAAATATAATGTTATACAAACATGAAAAAGAATAAGAACAGAAATATAACTGTTTATTCTGCCATTCTATTGGCAATTATCAGAACAAAAATGGATACCGTTTACGCCAATCCGATCATTAGTGCACATTTTTTAAATAATAATAGGTGCGCTTGAAGTAACAAGTGTCTGCAACTAACACATTTTCCAACAATAACGCACAGGTGTAAATTGTATATGGAATTAATTGAAAATTCTGTGAAGGATATTTCGCAGAGTTGTTTTGACGTTCCTTCAAGAAAGCACAGGAAACTCTGCAGAGGTAAAACCATTATTTTGAAATTCAAAATGAATCGTGTGTTAATTTTGTGCCCTCACAAATGAAAAAGCAACAGAGGCATCTTTCATTGTAAGCTACAAATTGGCTCAAGCAGGTGAGTCCCACTCAATAGCCGAAAAATTAATAAAACCCTGCGCGACTGATATGGTTAAATGCATGATCAATGAGAAGGAGGTTAAATAATAATCTTTCATGCCGCTTTCAAATGACACAGTGGCTCGTCGCATTCAAGACATGACAGTTTAGGTCAAGGAATAATTAAACCGTCGGTTGAGATCATGTCAATTTGCACTACAGTTAGACGAGTCAAGTGATGTAGCAGATCTGGCAGTTGAACTAGTGTTTGCCCGTTACCATTATGAAGATTCTATTGAAAATTCTGTGAAGGATATTTCACAGAGTTTTTTTTTTTTTACTATTATGTAAACCGCTGTCAGCTAATGCAACAGGATCTGAAATTTTCAGACTTGTTAGTGAGTACTTGGAAGAAAATCATATACCCTGGGACAATTGTGTTCATGTCTGCAAGG
This sequence comes from Periplaneta americana, assembly GCF_040183065.1. NCBI lineage: Eukaryota > Metazoa > Arthropoda > Insecta > Blattodea > Blattidae > Periplaneta > Periplaneta americana. Next base: position 38,988,070 of record NC_091123.1, read on the forward strand.
ATGTGCAAAGACAGTGGTTGGGAAACAACTGGTACAGTATCGCGCATAAAGTGAGTTGAAAAAATTGGAAAAGCAGTCATTGTATTTTGGACTGTCAAGCTTTGGGCACATCAAAAATCCCACTGTCCGACAAAAATGTTCTTAATGAAGCAGTAAAAATCGTTAAGTTTATCAAGTCGAGACCACTAAATTCAAGACTCTTCAAAATCATTTATGAGGACATGGGAAGCCTTCATAAATCTCTGCTTCTCCATACAGAAGTGAGATGGTTTTCTCATGGAAAAACTTCAAGTAGACTCTTCGAATTTAGGGATGAGGTGATGACTTTCTTCATAGATCACCATTTCGAGTAGGAAGATCGTTTGAGTGACAAACAATGGCTCTTGAGACTTGCCTATTTATCTGACATTTTTGTCAAAATGAACGAAGTAAATGTGTAATTGCAGGGGGAAAATGCTAATATATTCACTGCAGTAGATAAAATCAGGACTTTCAAAAGAAAATTGCAGTTCTGGATGAGAAGCCTAGCAGGCAGTGAATTTAAGAGCTTCCCTGCTTTGAAAGATTTCCTTGAGGAGAACGAAGAAACTCTCCTAGAACTTGATGAAATCAATGAAGAATTTGTAAAGCATTTGGAGGATATGCGCCACACTGTAGAGCAGTATTTTCCAGAACAGGAAAGTGAAAACAATTTTGAAAACTTGAGGGTCAAAAATCCATTTGACATCAAAGAAAAACCTTCTTCCCTCGCTTCTGAAGAATACGAAGCATTACTGGAATTGACGTCTGATTCACCCCTGCAATCTCGGTTTAAGAATCTCCCTGTGATGGACTTTTGACACAGCCTGAGAAGAGAGTACCCAGTGTTATCAAAGAAAGCTATTACAATCAACAACATTATTTATAATTTTTAAATATGTATAATACGTGACATCAATAAAAGATGTGTACTGTTATTGGTAAAAATACATTTGGTAATTTAATACTGTTTGTAATATATACACATACCACTAATATTACGCTGGGTTCCACAGTTTTATTTTGGGTTTAAAAGGGTTCCGTGGATATAAAAGTTTGAGAAACTCTGCTCTAGAGCAAAGTTAAAAAGTAAAGGTGATAGTGCATCTCCTTGCTTTAGTCCACAACTTGATTAAATTCCAAAAAAAAAAAAAAAAAAAAACTACAGTTACATAACAGGATTTTATTTTCGACCAAGTACGTATTTCCATGTCTATTTACGACTACATAGGTAAATATCTTTTACTTAAAATTATATCATATTATTTCAGAAGGAGTGCATCAGAAAATGTAAGCCCTAACTAAATAATCTTTTAAAGTACGTTACTGCTAGGCGTTACATAATAGCAGTGGTTCCCAAAACTTTTGAAAGCGAAACCCACTATTGGGCGATACTTTTGTTTGCTACCCACATTACCCCAACGGTACCAACTCTATTCGAAAAATACAAATCCCTGTAAAATCGAACACAACTGTAATTTTACTCAAAACCAGTGCACAACACACACAGAACGACCACAATAAAATCATATCTTACGGTGCAATAATGACTTCAAATATTACGTAAACATCTCTCCTAGTATTTCAACCTATTACCGCCATAAAGTAATAGGGCCGTATTCATAGACATTCTTAGCGCGGACTTCCGGTGGATGATCAGCGAACTAACGTTTTTCGTATTCATAAACCAGTGTTAGCGATGTGATATCATATGAATCCTGTACAAGCAACCAGTCGATAACCGGGGCTAGTTTAGCAAGCTCGTAGCGCGGGCTAGCGAAATGTCTATGAATAGTACCCTTAGAGTTTGCCATTAAGAGCAGTATAGTGTTGCTATGACCTTGTGCAGCCATAAATTCAGGTCAGAAAGAGTTAAATGTTTTTGTGTACCGCATTCATCAAGCAGAAACCTATACAATGAAACAATAAAGTTACGAAAAATCTCTACACTGTTGGAAAATCACACTGCGTTATTAAAACAGTTCAGAGTGAGTGGAACACTTCACATAATTATATGTAGCTGTGCACCATTGTTATTCAGCCAATTATGAAATGAAGTCAACAGCCATTAGCGATACACTCAACTCTGGTTTGTGTATACGCCCCTGTGAACATGTGATTATAATGCCATTCAAACAGAAACAATTGCATTATACCTATGATGCGGACTGTCAAAAGGCTAAAAGTGGTTTTATATTTAAATATAGAAATTAATTCTCTACCCTCATTGGAAATGCCAGCATAATCTGATTTACTTCACTAAGACGAGGTCACAACCAAACGAAGTATTTTAGCTTATGTTTTCCAGAGAAAACGTCGCAAGTCCTCCTGTATTCAGACCACAATTCATCCATTTCACACACAATATTCAGGAAAGAGATACGATGCATTTTCAGATAATACAAAATTCAGAAATCCCAGACAACTTTAACTGCTGTTTTCCAAAAATTTCTGACATATTTTGCAGAAAATAACATTGTCTGATTTTTCACATAATACTCGTGGAAATTACTTAACCCAAGATGTGCCCTTATGCACTATCTTTTTCCTTTCATTACTTTGCTCATCCTTAGTTGATTCTTGCAGCGATGATGAACATTAGTTTTTAATTTACCGTTACTACTACAACCAAATTTTTCATTCTGTTTCCGTACATTGTAGTTTTATTTTGGACAGTTTTCTTTATTAAAAACTTACTTATCTCCTTTTTTAAATAAAGTTAATATGGTACTTCTTCTCCATTCATTTGGTATGTAGGCTTGTGTATATATGTTGTTAAAAAATTTTAGTAATCTTGTGTGGAATTTTTTACCAGCATATTTATATAATTCTGAATTTATGCCATTTTCTCTAGTTGCTTTTTCATTTTATCTCTTTTCAAACCTTTCATTACTTCTTTCATTGATAACATTTAACCTTATTTTGAATGTCGTTCTCCAGTATTTCTTCTGAGTAATTAGCATAGTAGCATAGTAATAATCTATACTAATAATAAATTTGTAGCCGAAATTTTTCTGGTAATTTTCGATTTTCCAAAAATAATTGGTCCTAACATATATAATTAACCACCCTGAAACCGAAAATCGCTTTTTTTTTATTTTTGTTTGTATGTCTGTCTGTCTGTATGTATGTTTGTTACCTTTTCACGCGATAATGGCTGAAAGGATTTCGATGAAAACTGGAATATAAATTACGTTCGTTGTAACTTAGATTATAGGCTACATGGCATTCAAAATACATTATTTAAAAGGGGGTTATAAGGGGGCTGAATTAAATAAATCGAAATATCTCGCTTATTATTGATTTTTATGAAAAATGTTACATAACAAACATTTCTTTGAAAATCATTTCCCATAAGTTTTATTCTTTGAAAAATTTTGATAGGACTGATATTTAATGAAATAAATGAGTTTTAAAATTAAAATAACTGCCATCTAAGGCCGTGTAATGAAATAAACAAATGACTTCGTCTATAAGGGGCCTTGGTCAACAACAATCGAAAGCTATGAATCATAGCCTACAGAAAATGTTTCTGTGTTTGTATGAAGCAATATCGGACGCTAAATTAACCGATTTGTATAATTAATTATTATTTCACCATTGGAAAGTGTAGTTTCTCTGTATGGACAAAATGCTATAATGTTATTACAGTAACTTCTGAGTGAATTGAGGACAGGTAAGATTAAAATAGCTTCTTATGCACAAAAAACTTGATAGGCTATTTTGTGTATTTGTTTCCTGTAGTTCTTAAAATAATGTTAATCTCAGAGAATTAACGAACAACGAGAGTGTATTGATTTAGTATGCAGTAATAATATGTTAGCTTAGCATTTCATTATTTTATAATCCAAATTTTAACTATGCTCAATTGAATCGAGTTAAAATACATAAAATACATATGCATTAAATGCAATGCAAAAAATTTGGGTAATGAGCCAAGCAGATTATGTTGCCCTGTTGTAAAATAAATGTTGTTCCTCCTGAGATTCAAGAGCCCCCATAACAAATTGAAAACTTACTTATCGGGGTACATCCGTTATCAACACACTTTTTATATAATATAATATAATATAATATAATATAATATAATATAATATAATATAATATAATATAATATAATATAATATAATATAATATAATATAATATAATATAATATAATTTAAGTTATTTAAGTTATTTGAAGGGTTCATAACCATAGTGGGCCAAGCGCCATTTACTGAATACGTAGAAAACAAGAGTTAAAATTAAGTTATTACCATAATTCAATGGAAACATATAACAAGTAAAATAAAGTATACACATTAAATGTAAATGATGTCAATGTTCATTGAACTATGGATGCATGTAATAAAAATTAAGAAACATGTTAAAGGAATTGTCATTGCACCAAATGAGTGCTCTGTGGACCAAAATGATTCCATTTTAATTATTTAAATATAATTTAAATTAAGTAACATATTAAACGATTTATCCTTCTATCAAACACGAATATTCCCTGGATCAAATGTCCTATTTTAATTATGTAATTACTTTATATTTATTTCTAACGGGTGCAGCGGAGCGCACGGGTACGGCTAGTAATAATAATAATAATAATAATAATAATAATAATAATAATAATATTTTAATATTTATTATTATTATAACTACTACTACGACTGTCTTTCTTCTTCTGCCAATAATTAGCTCATTTTAAAATAGAAAACATGGGCTTTAAATAGTCTTTTCATGTTCATTTCAACTTTACCACTTGACATATGGTCTTTTCCTTCTAAATCACCCTGTGTATTGGATCTGTTTTCTATTATCAAATTCAACTCCAAAAAGAAATTAGTCAAATACTGCGAGTTGGCTATTAAATCTTTAACGTATTAGTCAGTGGTTGACTAGATAGGTTCAGTGAAGGACTGCCTACTAAATCACCCACAGATGCAGCTGGAATATCGATCCCTGCCTCTCGATTTCAATACGATATTTATCGTGGTCAACGTTATTAATCTGGCTTTCACTCATGTGCGCTATAATGAGGTTATGCTGGTCTAAGCTAATCACGTCGCCATCCTGCTAATTATCCGCGTCTTAATGAACTGCTCGAGGCAAATGTAATTCTCACAGATATATTATGCCGCCTTCTGATATTGCCCCTGGCAACGAGAGAGCATGGGATGCACTGCAGTGCTACTTCATACCATTTACCTGTATTTCGTAGAGCATATATCAGCATAGTAGCTTTGAGATATGGATCAAGTTAAAAATTATAAAGAAGTACACCCTCGTTCAAATCTTTATCCTGGCTGCAACTTAGTAACCGTAGAACACTTCATGCGCTCTCTCTTCTGTTTCGAGTTTTCCACACTTCTACTCCAAATTATCTTCGTTCCCGGTTTAACTACTTATCCTCCAGTCACAATCTAAACACCAGGTCACAGGAGAGCCAAATCCTAGCAATTCCTGCCCATAGAACATCCCACTATTCATCCTCTTTTATTGTCTCAGTTCCCCGTGAATGGAATTCTCTACCTCAGAAGATTAGGGGCTGCCAGACAATAACCACTTTCAAGAAAAGGCTAAACGATTTCTTACGGGCGCAGTCAAATTGGAATTATACTTGTGATCGAGCTTAATAATTTAATTTAATTTAGATATGACTATCATTACTACTACTACTACTACTATTATTATTATTATTATTATTATTATTATTATTATTATTATTATTATTACATAATTATTTTATTGGTGTTGTGAAGACGAAAAGAATTGTCATTGTATTATATTAATTATGTATTATATTGTCTTGTATTTGTAGTATTGTATTGCTTTGAATTGTATTGTATTGTAATAATTATGTTATATTCATAGAACTGTAGTAATTTTTTATCATACTGGTTGAGTGGAAGAGAAGGCCGAATGGCCTTAACTCTGCCAGTTAAAATAAACCATTATTATTATTATTATTATTATTATTATTATTATTATTATTATTATTATTCGAAAATATTAGTACGTATTAAGTAGAGTAATTTAATTAAAAAGCAGTTCAGTTCTTCATTCATTCATTTACAGTTCTCTGCCCTAGAGCAGGTCCTTCACTGCAAACTCAGTATTCTCCAACATTCCTTCTTTTCCGTCATTCCCTTAGTTCACAATCCATGGAAATTAATACTGTTTCACATCTTATATATTCTTCAATTCACCATTCCTTCCAGTGCAACTCTCAGTAGATACGATGTTCTGCTCTTTTTCCTTAATTTTTAATTTTGACTCGAACAGAAAATGTACAACAAAGTATAATTAATTTAGTTTTAACTTAGTATATTTTAAAGAAACTAGTTCGGTTAATTAAAATGTGCCTCAGTGAAACTTACAGCAGAGTCCGTATAGGCCAGTTTCTATCTGATGCTTTTCCAAGTCACTGTGGGCTTCAGCAAGTAGATGCACTTTCACCTTTACTTTTTAACTTCGCTCCAGAATATGCCATTAGGAAAGTTTAGGATAACAGACAGGGTTCGGAATTGAACGGGTTACATTAGCTTCTTGTCTAGGCGAATGACGTGAATATGTTTGGAGAAAATTCACAAAAGATTAGGGAAAACACGGGAATTTTACTTGAAGCAAGTAGAGAGACAGGTTTGGAAGTAAATCCCGAAAAGACAAAGTTTATGATTATGTCTCGTGACCAGACTATTGTACGAAATGGAAACAAAAATTGGAGATTTATCCTTCGGAGAGGTTGAAAAATTCAAATATATTAGAGGAACACTCGGGAGGAAATTAAATGCAGAATAAATATGGGAAATACCTGTTATTATTCGGCTGAGAAGATTTTGTCATCTGTATGCTGTCAAAAATTCTGAAAGTTAGAATTTATAACACAGTTACACTACAGGTTGTTCTGTATGGTTGTGAAACTTGGACTCTCACTTTGAAAGAGGAACATAGGTTAAGGGTGTTTGAGAATAATGTTCTTAGGAAAATATTTGGGACTAAAAGAGATGAAGTTAGAGGAGAATGGAGAAAGTTACACAACTCAGAACTGCACGCATTGTATAATTCACCTGACATAATTAGGAACATAAAAATCAAGACGTTTGAGATGGGCAGGGCATGTAGACGAATCCATAAATGCATATATAGTGTTAATTGAGAGGTCGGAGGGAAAAAAACCTTTAGGGAGGCCGAGACGTAGATGAGAGGATAATATTACAATGGATTTCAGGGAGGTAGGATATGATGATAGAGACTGGATTAATATTTCACAGGATAGGGACCGATGGCGGGCTTATGTGAGGGCTGCAATGAACCTACGATTTCCTTAAAAGCAATTTATAAGTAGGTAAGTATATTTTAAAATCATAAAGATATTAATAAAATTTATAATGGAACATATGTCTTACTGTTGTCTTGGGATTCTGTAACTCTAGACATTTTATACAGGGACATCATTTTATTTTTACTAACTTTTTGTTAGAGAACCGGAAACACCGCTTGCTCCCCCCTCCAAGACTGGAGTTCGATGATACTGGCGTAAAACACAAATCACTCTACTAGGTATAGGAAGGAAGAAAAGTAGTTCATCCATTTACTTAAACTAGGAAATATCGCGATTTTGAGTTTGATAATTTTCATTAGGTTTTTCTTTAATCAAAGTACAGTACTGTATTAAGAATAAGTGCTTTACTCACGAAGTGAGTTATCCATGCGAACGTATTCATTATGCAGTGTATATTATACTGTCTACAGCACATTAGCGTACAATATAGAGAAAGAAGTTAAATTGAAAAATAATCATAATATGAATATTTAAACAAAATTTTGAAAATGGTGGCCGTTCATTTCGATACAGGCTTCAGTTCTTTTGTCCATATTATCGCACTATAGACTATTGCATCTAATTCCAATTGCCAATTTCGTCCTTCGTACTTGTAACTCATGTTGAAATAATTCTGTACCTACTCTACGTACTGTAAATTCAATCTTCACTTCTGCCCGACCCGAAAATATAAAATTACTCAGACATGCTATCTACTGTCCGTCCAAGTGGTTATGCCGCAGGATTGTAGAAAGGGAGGAAATCACGTGACAGTTAATTACTTAACGAGGCCCTTTTATTTAAGTTAAATTAAACAGCTGTATAATATTACGTAAACGCCCAATTCCTAAGAGAAATTAATGTTTTCAGAAAAGAGCTAAAACAGCCCAGCTATTACAGAGGAGCGAGCAGAAGCAGGTGGGGAAATCGGGATGCGACGTAGGCAAACGGACAGTACCTGTGCGGAAATATGATTCAATATTGAAAGCTCTTTCGTCACTGGAAAACGCGAACATATTTCTGGAACGTACTATACTCAGTAACTCAGTACTGCTTACTATCTGCGGTCTTGGTTCTGTGTGGAGTTGGAACTTCCTTAGTAGAAGGGGTGGGAGTGAAGTACATTCAAAAACTCAGGTACAATAAAAATTGAAGTAAAAATAAAATGATGTCCCTGTACCAGACGTGTCCATTTAGGGAGTTGTGATGCAAACGTGAGTTGCGAGCATCGGGCACTGTAAGACGTAATGTTTCCTCCCTGAACCTCTCCCACTACTCCCAGCATGACAGGGGAACGATGGCATTAGTGACGCTTGTACCTTCGCAATGTCTGTATCGAAGTCGTGTTATTCCGTGCCGATTGTGAAGTAAAGGAACTTCCATTCTCAATGCGAGAAGACATTTTTGTTTGGGAGTATGAAAGAAATAATATTAAATGCCCCATTTGCAGCAAGGTTTCACGTGGCTTTTCAAAACCAATTTAAAACGCCATTATGCTAAGTGTTACTCTCGATATTCCGATTTAAATGGTAAACCTACCTACGTTATTATTATTATTATTATTATTATTATTATTATTATTATTATTATTATTAAATTAACTTCTTTATAACATTTTATGTTATAGAGTTAAATAAATAATCCGTAGCGCTACAGCCCATGAAGGGCCTAGACCAACCAGCTGGCCTCACGCCCACATGCCGAAGCAGAGGTGGACGATCATCCAACCAGAATGGAGATATCGTGTGGTTAGTACGATGATCCCCAGCCGTTGTAGCTGGCATTCGCAACCGGATTTCACTACCCATCGTAGCTCCCCAAGTGCATCACGATGCTGAGTGGGCATCAGTCCCATACACTGGCCGAAATTTCATGAGAAAATTTCTTCCCCCATGAGGACTCGAATCAGCGCGCATTCCGTAACGCGAGTCCTAGGCAAGATGCCTTATACCACGACGCCACGGCGCGGGACTGTTATAGAGTTAACTGTTGTGAAATATGGATTATTATTATTATTATTATTATTATTATTATTATTATTATTATTATCAAAGACTGTGAAGAATTTTAGTATTTGGGGGTTCGAATAGATAAAGAAGTGGTAACAGCAATGGTGAATGGTATTCTATGGGACAGATATGTAACAATGTTTAATCATCTTGATAGTATAGGGTACCAACCTTTTTGCCAACTGGTCTTAGGATTCATTTCAGCGTGGGGGTACGTTGTATACTGCAATTTATCTCCGCACTTAACTAAGCATGTGTACTGTTCAAGAGAGGAATCTTATTACAGAGAGTTGTGCGACCACAGATATGTCCAGAATCTCTCACACACACGGCTCGAATGACTGGAGGAGTGGAAAAGAGGAATGTGTGTAGTCCATCTAGTTAGTTTGCAGAGTTACTCAACTTGACGCTTAATTAATATCAGGGAATTGTAATTGCTGGTTTTATGTTATTAAAATGCAATAGTTTCTTTTTCAATGTATTAGGTATTAATTTCTTGATAACATTTGTATTTCCAAGAAGAAAATCTGAAATGAGGAGCTCTGAAACAAAACCCGTTAAGTCCATATCCGATAGTAACTAAGTTTGAAACAGATTCATACTCTCGAGAAGGCCTTACATCGACCTGCAAGCTCCATTCACTCATAACACAATTACTTCCCTTCAAATTAACTTTGTAACATGATGTAAGACCCTTGTTGGAGTATGAATCTGTTTCAAACTCAGTTACATTTGGAGGTAGACTAAAAAGATTTCGTTTCAGAACTGCTCAAATATAATTTGTAATAAGTAAACTAAAACTGGAAACCAATTCTTATGAAAGGAGGAGATTCACTTTAATCTTTCCAGGATTATTTGTCCAGTGCCTTTTGTCCATCGGCGATATATCAATTTTTTACTTTTCAGTAACATTTAGCCCAATTTTATCCTGTAATTAGGCTATATTAATAGTACTTTTGACGTCAAAGTCTATGTTCTAGGTACAAGAGAGAAAAATTGTTACGCTTTGACATGAAAGGTTTATTCTGACGTCGCTCGTTGAAATAAATGTAAGATGAACTTTGTGTCTCGTGGTTTTCCAAGCGCTCCGTCTCGCTACATTCTCTATTTACTCCATTTAATGTGTCTCGAGGGTTTCTAATAAAAAATTTAGTCATGGAAATATTGGGTAGGTATATGGGTTATGTATATATATACACATATACGGTGTTAAGAAAGTATTGTGTATTCTAATTGTATTGTGTATATAACTGTGTTGTATATCTAATTGTATTGTGTATATAACTGTGTTGTATATCTAATTGTATTGTGTATTGTAATTTTATTGTGTATTGTTTATATTGTTTGTACCACTGCCACCAGGTGCTTGCCCACTTTTCAGTGTAAATAAATACATACATTTATTCTACAATAAAGATTTTCGAGTATGTTGTTCACATGAGAGAACTATACATGCATACAAAGTAGCATTAAAGTATCTTAAAAACTTTTTGAATTCTCACGTAAACTCTGTCAGATTGAACGAAATACTCAACAAATTGTATTATTAAAATATAAGTATTAGATTTAAAAAATATATATATAATTTATTTGTGTTGTGCAGATAGTCTATCAGCGTATTTCGAATCTCACCGGATCGGTGCATAACAATGACGTCACGCTGCAGCGAAATAGGAACAAAACTGCTGGAAGGATCGACGGCTGTCATGGCGGCTGTACAAGTTGTTGTCTGTGCTACGCTACCAAGATTTGCGAAATTTCCGTACTATCATCTCGTTCAAAGAAAAGGGAGTATAAACAATTTATTTCTTGAACCGGTAGTAATAACTGGTCCGTTGACATGTTCGCTCATAAGCCATTAACATATTGTTTTTACGTTGTGCTCATTACAAACAATACAGCAGAACACACCGCCATGACACAACAGTGCACAATGTCATTCGTCTGCTAATTCCCGCCCTATACAAGAACCAATCAGATTCACTGATGGATACTGCCACCACCTCTGCAAGCTGATGGAACCGGTGCGACACTGGTGGAGCATCAGTGACGTCATCGTTGAAATTCGAACCACAGTGATGCCATCAGATTGCTCAGCGCTGAGATTCGGAATACACTCTATGTTAAGCAGGCCAAATTTTTATTCCCAAAGGACCTATAGATTCTGAGGAAAAATTATATTGAAATATAGTAAAATTATACTAACAAATTATGTACCTCCCCTTAGCGCCTCTCCGTCTTCCTGGAAGTTCTGCTGCCTCCACAAAACGATGTCATCTGTACGCAAGTCAACTGTACTACATCCTACTGCATTCTGTGTTAATCTGAAACTATTTAATTATGATAGATGAAGTTGAAATTAATGTTGGGAAATGAGTCCCAGAGTTGAACGACGAAGTCTTTCCCATTAGTTGTTTGGCATTGGTTGAGGAAAACCACCGAAAAAAACTAGGCAAGTTTCTTCAAACAGGATTCTAACCCAGGTTCGCTAGTTTCGTACTCAGATATATTGACCTTTACTCCAGAGCGGTGGGATAATTCGACTTTACATTAGGTTAAAAATTCAATATATGATAAGAACTTTCTTGTGTTAAATTTTAACGTACCTTGTTAACATGTTTCGACCTATTTTCGGTCATCTTCAGAACTGGTCGTTGTTGGTTTTGGCGCCTCTTGTTTCCTGTGTGGGTGCGTTCGTAGTGTAGAGTCAAAGAGTGTATGTGTTTTGAAATTGAGTTGTGTGTTGAGAATATCGTTGGGGTGTGTTTTCATGTGTCTGTATATTTCATATTGTTCTAGTGTGTTGAGTTTCTGGCTTTTTGGTTGGATGTGCAGTATTTCCATGTCATACACGAAAACATACCCCAACGATATTCTCAACACACAACTCAATTTCAAAACACATACACTCTTTTACTCTACACTACGAATGCACCCACACAGGAAACAAGAGGCGCCAAGACCAACAACGACCAGTTCTGAAGATGACCCAAAATAGGTCGAAACATGTTAACAAGGTACGTTAAAATTTAACATTAAAATTTCTTATCATACATATTACAAAGTGATACAGTGTTAAAAGTTGTGTAATCAAGATGTATGTTTAAATTCAAATCAAACTTTCAATTAGGTACTGTTGCACTGAGATTTGAACCCAATCTTCGAGCAACATTGTAACCGTTGAGTTAATGATGTGAACACTTGCTAGACGTGCTATAAACTTTATCGGTTCGTGTGGTATAGAAGAGAACCACTGTCAACACATCAAGGGATGCGTTCCTCGCGCAATCATCCGTGCTACTCTACTCTCCTGTTACACCTGTAACCAAAGCACTCACTCTCCTCTCTCAAACAAACTCATCTGCCGAGGTCGGTAGGAACTTGCATTTTGTGGTCGTGTTAATTTCGAGAGCTGTTGAACACGCTCACGTTGGTTGTTTCGTTTTTGTAGTCACTGTAACCCTATTCCGCTGTGCGCCCTAACTTTGGAGTGCATACTCTTCATCGCTTTCAACACAGATGCGAACAAGTACTTGAATTACATTGGCCTATAATGGAACCTCTTCTGTTGCATCGGGTGTTAATGAAACTGCACAAACAGGTCAGCTGGAGTGGACAATAACATTAACATTATACATAGAATTACTATCATCTCCATTTAATTATTAAGTTTCGAAATCCGATTTTTCTGACCATATTACTCTTTGGCAACTAATACAAACTGAAAGATAATACAGGTGGTTTGCTCTTGATTCTTTTATAACTGAGGTATCTTTATAATATCATACATAGTCATCGAAAAGCTAAATGGGAAGTTCATCATCGTCTTCCTATTTTTTTTTCTTGTTTTATCTACAGATCGTGGATCGTTCAATCAACAATGCATCATACAGAGTGAAAGGGGTATAAGAGCATTAATTTTAGGAACAGGATCTTTAACATCTTTATTGCACACTTTTAACACTATATTACTTCGGAATATGTATTATATGTCTTTCTCGTGTTAAATTTTACTCTATCTTATTAACATGTTTCGGCCTTCTATTGGCCTTCTTCAGAACTGGTTGTTGCTAGTCTTGGCGCCTTTTGTTTTGTTTCCTGTGAGGGTGTGTTTGTGTAACGTAATGTGGAGTCCAAGAGTGTGTGTGTTCTGAAATTCTCAACAATCAAAGAATGTGTGTGTTCTGAAATTCTCAACACACCCTCACAGGAAACAAAACAAAAAGCGCCAAAACCTGCAACAACCAGTTCTGAAGAAGGCCAATAGCAGGCCGAAACATTTTAAACAGGTACAGTAAAATTTAACACGAGAAAGACATATGATACACATTCCGAAGAATCTTTAAGTTGTAAGTAACCAAAAAGTCAAATGTAATTTTGGTATTTGAATAATGGTTTAGCAAAAAAAAAAAAAAATGTGTCTGAAATATGAATCCTATTTATGGTAAAGCTATTGTACATTGAGTGTAGTAGACCTTCAGCTCACCCTACACTCTTGTAGGAGGCCGTTGCCCTTATGGGATTTCAGGCTTTTCATATTCATATTCATATATTGTGTATGGAGACGTATGAGTGGTAAGATATCAACGCGAAGAAGAAGCCGAAAAAAAATATTCCTTTGTTATTACTTCGAAAAACTCTTCATTCATGTAATAATGTACACAATTAACTGATTAAAAACGCATAGCAGTGTGACGGAACCTTCAGGGAAATCTGGCATCGCTGCATTTACGGTTGCTCGGCAAGTGTACACTGTTTATCTCCGTTCGTACGTTGTAGGCACTCCTCAATTGTAGCAAATCTTACGCCAGTCTGTTCGTAAAATTCTAAATGTGAAGTCAATTAAAAACAATGCCAAAATGTATTAATCGTGAGTACCTAGAATTTACTTTAATTTATAGGGAATCAAGTATTGCGCTGTTGCAACGTATCCACGTCCAATATCTGAATAAAATCTCGATTTTGTCCATAACCATTATACACAGAGAAATGATTTTAAAAATGTGTTTAAATATCCATATTATGATTATTTTTCAATTTAACTTCACTCTTTATATTGTATGCTAATGTGCTGTAGACAGTATAATATGCTCTGCATAATGAATGCGTCCGAATGGATAGCTCAGTTCGTGATGGTGGCCGTTCATTTCGATACAGGCTTCAGTTCTTTTATGCATATTATCCCACTATAGACCATTGCACCTAATTCCAATTACCAGTTTCGTCCTTCGTACCAGTAACTCATGTTGAAATAATTCTGAACCTATTCTATAAGAGAGTATATTACGTACTGTAAATTCAATCTTCACTTCTGCCTGATCCGAAAAGATAAAATTACTCGGATATGCTACCTACTACCGTCCAAGTGGTTTTGTCGCAGGGTCCTAGAAAGGGAGGGGGAATCACGTGACAGTTAATTACTTAACGAGGTCCATTTATTTAAGCTATTTTAAACAGTTGCACAATATTACGTAGACGTCTAATTTCTAACAGAAATTAATGTTTCCAGAAAAGAGCTAAGACATCCAGCCACTAGCCTTTACAGAGGGGCGAGCAGAAGCAGAAGGGGGAACCGGGATGCGACGTAGGCAAACGGACGACAGTACCTGTGCGGAAATATGATTCAATATTGAAAGCTCTTTCGTCCCTGGAAAACGCGAACATATTTTTGGAACGTACTGTGCTCACCAACTCAGTACTGTTTACTATATCCGTAAGGCCACTTTAGCTGTATATGCGGCCTTGGTTCTGTGTGGAGGACGTTGAAAGTTTACTGGTAGAGGGGATGGGAGTGAAGTACATTAAAAAACTCAGGTACAATAAAAATTAAATTAAAAATAAAATGATGTCCTTATACAACATTTATTAACGATTTCCAGTAGGGAGTTATTTTCCACCCATCTGTAAATTTTGATATATACAAAAATTAATAACTGAAGCATAATAATATAAAGTGTATAGTATGTTACTGTGAATAAATATTTTCAAATATTTATTTAAAGACCTATAAACAATATTGGAAAATATATGTTCATATATGCAGTAGAATTTCGTTTAAATTGACAGAAATGCATGCCCCAGAATTTGGACTAATACAGAAGCGCCTATTTTCGTACAAAAAATATTTATTTACATAAGAATCCGCAACCTATTTATAACATTGTAGATATATCGACTATTTATGAACGTTAATACAGTTTCTGAAAGGGCGAAATTCAGCCTCCTTTTGGCTAGCTTTATCATTGCTTTAAACTTAAAGAAAGTGAATTTATGAACAGTTTGTTAATGATACTATCTCTTACAGCAAAGCGACGTCACAGTGATTCGGAGGAAGACGTCATTCCTATCTCCTTTAAAATTAATTCGTCATCCCATCAGCGGAACTGTAACTCCACATTAAGCTGATTGAAAGGCCACAGTTAAACCCAGAAATCTTAATTATCCAACGCTTCACTGCGAATGCAACGCTCAGGCAGTAATGAAGTCGCCAATCTTTTAACTTATTAATGCAGAAGTCAACAATGATGAATAAAATCTTATAGGACTAACATGTGATTCCCTCGATCCTTTCAGAAGCTTTGGAAATGTTATTACCTCATTGTATTTTTTTGTCATCATTATTAATTATATACAGATTGGATGGTAACCTCTAATATTCCAAATTTGAGAGGTGAGTCTACATGTTAAATACAACAAAACTTGTATTAGACTTTTCCTTCTATGAGGCACCGTTAAACAGGGAAAGATTCTGTATCATTGTCTATATTTTTTGAACAAACAATGCAATAAGATAAATAGAAAATAGTGATAAATAATAACTCAATATAAATATAAAATCCATTAAATAATTATTCGCCATGTTTCTTAATATTTTATTGTATTTTAGGACTGCTGAAGTAATCGATGTAAAATTCGCTAATGCAAAATTTTAATTTCTTCCTATTCTCTGAGAAGCTTACACTATATCATACCCTTACACAGTAACGAACACCTTCGTGCTAGTTCACACTTCAGTAGATCACATTGTACAATAGGAAAACTATTAATGATATTAAAACAAATTTCTAAATAGTATGCCCTAAGTTTTCGTTCAAACATATTCCATTTATTCTTATCTGATTTTGTACTTGTCCATGTCTCACAAGCTAGACTAGAACAGGCATCATCAAGTCTTGAATATATGTAATTGTGCTTTTTCGTAATTAATTTACTCTTCAATATATCGGCTAAAGCATAACAATATTTGTTATCTGTATATGGGCATTAAATTCTTCTTTTACACGTAAGTAGTTAATGTTTCTAGAGAGTTACAGATCATTTGGTAGCTCGTGAAAACTACCTGCGCATAAGGGGAAGGAACTGGACTGGGAAGCTTCCCTCTCTCGCTACACTTCCATTGGTAGGTAGCTCGCTCGCTTATCCCCACCTCACGGTTCTCACTAGAAGCTACGGCGTACACAAGCATTCGGTTTCACAAGATAACGAATGACCTACAAACTTGTTTACTTTTTCATATGTGCTTGCATTAATTATTATGTTATTTACATTTAAATTACGAGTCAGCACAAAATATTTTGCGAGCATTTCGAGATGCAGACACTTTGGAATGGAGAAAACTACACAACAAAAAAATATATATATGATTTTTATAATAAATCTGATATTGTAGTCAGAATTAAAGCACGAAGTCTGCGATGGATTGGGCACGTGCTAAGAGCTCCAGAAGAAAGAAGAGTAAAAATAATAACAAATAAAATAAATTATGGTTTATTTAACGACGCTCGCAATTGCAGAGGTTATATCAACGTCGCCAGTGTGTCGGAATTTTTGTCCCGCAGGAGTTCTTTTACATGCCAGTAAATCTACTGACATGAGCCTGCCGCATTTAAAAACACAAATGCCACCGACCTCGGCCGGGATCGAACTCGCAACCTCGAGTATAGAAGGCCAGCGATATACCAACTGCGCTACCGAGGGAGACAGTAAGTAAAAAGAATGTTTGCAGAAACTCCTTTAGGGAAAAGACCACTGAGATCAACTAAGCTTAGATATTTGAAGAATCTTAAGACGAGCCTACAAATTTTAGAAATGTACGATAACTGGAAAATTGCTTATCAGGACAGAGTGCAGTGGTAGTAGGTTAAATTGTAAACTCAGCAGCCAAGTGCTTTCATAGCTCATAAGGGTATCAAATGTACCCGTATTATATGGTCAAATAGGTTAGGACTGTGTGGACATACGTAACTTATAAGCTATATGTTTTTAAAGAATTTAGACATACCTTTCGATGGAGTTCGTTCCCGGGACACAAGTAGATCTTCAGTAAAAACAAAACTTACACCGACTGCTTGCCTTGCCGGTATGATGACTCATTTATACGTTGATCTGTGTGTCTGGGGTTCACTGTCACGGATCTACACCTCACACACAACTACACTGTTGCAGGTTGCTTGGTGACTAGCAAACCAAATGCAGGATCTAGTTATGACATGTTGTACTTGCAGCTTTCTCGCTAAGCACAACTGAATAACTGTATAGCTTAATGATTTGTATAGCTTAATGAAAGTGTGCTTGTAAATTGAATTAATCTGCTTACTTTGTATTGTATATGTTTGTATAGTTTTGGCCTATGAATTGTATATGCTTTAAATTGAATAGTAATCTGTATAGCTCTATTTATAAATTGTTTGTGTTTGTAATTTGAAGTAGTTTGCACGATATGTATTATCAATTTCTGTATATCACAACTGATTGAATTGTTCATACCTTAAATTTAATTAACTTACTTGTTTTGTATTATACATATTGCTCAACTGATGAATGATCGTTTGCGTTTGTAAATTTAATAATCTGATTGGCTATGTATTGTATATTTTTAGTAGAGCAATCGAACTAACTCAGTCGGCAGACTCGCTGGGCTGCTGATCCGGAGCTGCGTTCGGGCTTGGGTTGGATCCTCCTTTGGTCTCAATGAATGGTTTCTTCCGAGGTTTTCCACAGCCGTGGGACTGAAGCCGGATGGTCTATGGCGAGTCCTCGGCATCACTTCATTTCACCCCTTTGATTTGATTACCTGGTTGGGTTTTCCCGAGGTTTTCCCCAACCAAAAGGCAAATGCCGGGTAATCTTTTGGCGAATCCTCGGACCTCACCTCATCATTGTAGAAAATTACTAAATTGAAAAACTATAAAAATTGTAAAATATTGTGAAAATTTGTAAAAATTGTAATATTGTTAAATTTTGACTTGTTCCACATCTTAAAGCTTCATTGCCCATGTAAGATCTATGGAATATAATAAATGAATGAATGAATGAATGAATGAATGAATGAATGAATGAATGAATGAATGAATGAATGAATGAATGAATGAATGAATGAATGAATGAATTAGTTCTTTTTTATGTATTGTACTCCATGCCTATATATTATAAAAAACATTGAAAGTTCTACTGTTGTAAAATTTAATTTTCACCAATTATTTATTTATAAATGTGTACATACACAGACTGTGTCCAGTTACAACGTCCACGTGTAAAGGAAGTATTCATAATTAATGACCTTAGAGATAGTAATACATGGAGACAGAAAAACCTGCAAACATTGTTAAATTAACGAAAATTGAAACATCAAGGACCAAATAGGCAATATTTTATATATCGCAAATGTATTTTATATGTCTCGTTATTAACTCATATGCAATTGTGAATATTCAAATTCCAATCTTTTCAATAATGTGTCATATTGTTTACTTCTAAACTAATTTCCACTTCCATAAAAGTAACTATTTATTTAAAAAAATGCAATTTTAATATTCAAAACTCTGTATTAAACATGAGAAAAATAATGAGCACGGGTTCTTACAGTATGGATTAAAGATATATTATGAAACAGAAAGTATATAGAATTTTGAGAGTTTTACTTATTGCAAAAATAATCTTTTGCCAATAAAATGGCTTTAAATAAATATTTCGTTTGTTAATACATACATGTGATAATATATTTTGTACGTGAATACTATTCTAATTGTTCAGTGCCTATACAGACACACGAATAAGCAGATGTAAACACACGAAAAGAAGAGGGGAGATGGTCTTATTATTGCTTGAACAGGTCTGGCTCGCAGAGGGAGGATAGTATCATCCGTGTACACTTAAGTTATACTCGAAGTAACCAAACGCAGGACTTTAGTCGTAACTGTAGAAAGTATATACAAAACTTTGCATAAAACATAAAGATGGATAAATATTTACTCTCCGGGTTATTTTTTAAGTCTTATAAACAGTATGTTTCATTATTATTATTATTATTATTATTATTATTATTATTATTATTATTATTATTATTATCAGAATATACAGGGTGTTTCCGGGCTAGTGTTACAAACTTTCAGGGATGATTGGGAAGGGCACATGTATCAATTTGAGATAAGGTACCCTGGTCCGGAAATGACCGAGTCGAAAATTACAAGCAAAAATAGTTGTGTGTAAATAAAATAAATTTATTCTTCTGTACACCTTATTTATGTGTATATATATCTGCACTTCTTACACTACTGTATTCATCTGACGTTGTTTACATTGTCTACTTACAGTACTCCAACCACGAGAAAGTCTTTGGGGACTGAGACGAAGCGGGGTAATGCTGTGAATGAATGTTGATGTTATAAGATGTCATAAGGTCACACACGTGGGTACTCGTATCTGTATTGGCTAGCTCTCACAGCACAAACAATAACATTTATACACACATATTGATACTACCCTAGTTACAAAATTAGATCACTGTTAATCTCCTGGTCTTTTAATCTCTCCATACAGGAAATAATATATGCAGGAGAGCGCATGGTTTTTAAACTGACGGTAATATTATCTACTTCGCTCCAATGGATGACGTAATAGTAAGCACATTCCTTTCACGGTTGATCTCTTGGTTGGAGAACAGTACAGTATTCCATTCAGTGTGCTCTCTGAAGGGTGGGGACAGGAAACTACACTAAAGCAATGAAGAGAGCGTAATGTGTAACGGACATGGTCGGTCCTGATATGCAGGTCTGTAGACAACAGCAGTGTATGTGTACAAGTTGCAGTGTTCAGACGATCAGTCCTAGTGAAACGGAGGAGTACACGAGAGCGGAATATGAAGACATGATTTTCGAATACGGATGAGCCAATGGGAACAGTAGACAAGCTCACAGATTGTATCGGGGCAAGTACTCCACGACTGTTCCAAATGTTAAGGGAAGGAGGGTACGTGGTGCCAAATTACAATTCCATTTCCACACAACTATTCTTGCTTATAACTTTCGACTCGGTCATTTCCGGACCAGAGTTACTTATCTCAAATTGATACATTTGCCCTTTGCCATCATCCCTGAAAGTTAGTAACACCAGCCCGGAAAAACTCTGTGTTTACAAAAATCATACTTCCAGGATAAGTATAGTATGCAAATATGTCGAGAAGAACCCGGATAAATCCATTTTATTCTACCAAAATCCGTCACTATTGTTGGTCTAGAAATAGCTCGAGGTTTGGTCCTAAACGATTTAATTATTTTGTTTAGAACAACTCTGAATTAATAATAATGAAATAAAGGGAAAACCAACCATGTAATACAACATTTATTTAATGTATCTATTTTTTATATTTCTTCCTAAATCCTTTTCTTTTTATTATTTTACACTACTCCATGCGTTTTGTAATATTTTCTTTAAACTAATGGCTGTTCGTCATTCACTCATATGAAGGCAGTTTTGTGGACCAATTTACCGGCAGAGTCGTTGTCCTGAGTGTACCATAGCTACACTACACCCGAGATGAGATGAAGATTTGTTGCGATGCCACAGGAGAACCGGAGCTCCCGGAGAAAATCTCTGTGCTACCTAGACCACGGGCTTGTCCAACAAGTTATAAATTGGGAGTATACCGGGGATCGAAGCACAGGAAATCAAAAGTGTCCTCTGAACTGAAATGTAACTAGGCCCAATTCACTACATTAGGCAGGCATTAGTTATGTTGCCACTTTGAAGACAGCAAATGTAACTTGCGAAATACGTGTTCTTCGCAGTATGTAGTCCAGATTTTATCCCCCGTACTTCAATTTAATGGACTTTAAAGAATTTTCTACACTGAGGATTTCTTTGAAGTTTTTCAAATAGCCAGGTTATGGTTAGAGGTTTTATCGTGAATTCACTGAAGTAAGTTAAACTTATGTTATCAAATCAAGTTTATTATAGATTATTTTACAGGACAATGTTGCATTATTTTACGTAAAAACTGTATATTTTAACAGAGTCTCTCTCTTAAAGAACAAAATTTAATTTATAGATATTCCATAACAGAAAAAAAATTCCTACAACACATTTGTAATCAAATAATTTTTCAGTATAGGCTACGTAATGTTCATCACTACTACTACAATACGAAGAGATATTCATTCATGGAGATTCTCAGTTTTTAAGAAACTTTGCAAATCCGAATGTAATTAGCATCGAAAGATATATGCAACTCCTATTCTCATATACAGTTACTAGAATAAAATATTATTTACAATGTATCCATTGCTTTTTCCATAGATTATTACATCATTTGTTTGATTTAGGTGTCCGAATCCTTGCGATGTTAGTTAAAACAAGACTAACAATGTATTTACAAACTTAGTTTCTCTAATGTGAAATTCAATTTCATAGGATAATTTCAATTTTTGCTTCTTTAATTTTATATACAACAGATAAGCCTTAACTTCTTTCTAATAAAGATTAATTAAATTAATTTGTCTTCCATATTGTTCTGATATAATGGAACTTTGGAGATAAAAACACGTAAATCATAATTAAAATGTAAGATATTTATTTGTTAACTTCCATTCGAAATTAAGGCGAAATATTTATTTTAATGAGATGAATGCATATTTGTAAATGTTAATTCCGAATATGAAGTAAATGTTTTGAAGGGATGAGATGGGCGAAATTTTGGTCACTCTTCCACAAAAACAACATCTTTTTTTCTGCAAAATGTATAGTGATATTTCATTTATATGTTGGCCAAATTTTATCAACACAATCCTGCTATGTATTATATTTCAGAATTGTA
Organism: Periplaneta americana; assembly: GCF_040183065.1. Lineage (NCBI taxonomy): Eukaryota > Metazoa > Arthropoda > Insecta > Blattodea > Blattidae > Periplaneta > Periplaneta americana. The sequence goes on from NC_091123.1 coordinate 39,010,500, forward strand.
AAAGGTTTTCCTGGCGACAAATTTACATTTTGAAGTCATTTTTGCACATGTACATTTATTGCATTTACTCTTATTCAACTAGTATAGCCTCCAACAAATTTCATGATAAAAAGTTGAAATTATTACTGTGTGTTTTGTTAACGATATTTTTTCAGAACATTAGAGAGATTGTTGTACCTTGAGCATAGTGTACCTTGAATCATTTTTTTCTTATTTTTGCTGCTACGTAGCCCACTCAAACTGAGTTAGATTCTAGAGAAAGCCGCTAGGTAGTTCTGGTTGTAATTCCGATTTGATTTATTACAAAGTGTGAGTTCTGTGGAGGAAACAATAATTCGTTCACTACTGTATGTTTTCTAACACGAAACCGAATTGTATTTGTAACTATCAATAAAAAACAGTGTGTTCTCTATCATCTGATGAGTAAATACTTATGATAATTTCCATGATTTCTAGTTTAGGCACCCATATTTGTTTAAACGTCCACTCTCTTGTACCTTGGATCACAAAAGATATTGTACCAAGGAACATATTCCAAGGTACATGATATCGGTTTTTGTTTTAATTTTATTTTAAGGTCATACCACGAACTAAGTCTGGAGTTATGAGGACCGGATACCTCGAAGAAAGCTGTTGAAGCAGTTATGGTTCCTCCAGAAATTAAAATCTTAATCAGAGAAGCCTGCAAATGATGGGAATACATTTTTTAAATTTTTGTTAGTTTTTACAACTATATTCTCACCTATATTCCCTTTGTTCCAATGTTTCAAGATACGAGACAGTATGATCCAAGGTACGCGAACCTGTTGTACCATGGGACACTTTACATATCCCTTCATTTTTTTCATCCTTAATGGATCTATAAAACAGGAAAATACTTTTAGAAAGTTGTAAAGGAATCTTCAATAATTATTTCAAGCATTTTTTTCATTTAAAAAATTTCATTTCCAAAAAAATAAAATAAAATAAAATTTGAAAAGTGATTAAAGATAGAACATTCTCCCTGAATATTTCAAATTCTTATCATGAAATTTGTTGTAGGCTATAGTATTTGAATAAGATTATTTGAAATTCATTCTGCTGTTAGATAATATGCATGTCAAAGACACTGTACAATTTTTTTAGGCCAAAGATTTATGAAATACAGCCCCTTTTCTTCAAATAATAATAATTTGTTGTACCATGGAACACTTTACATATCCCTTCATTTTTTCATTATTAATGGATCTATAAAACAGAAAAATACTTTTAGAAAGTTGTAAAGGAATCTTCAATAATTATTTCAAGCATTTTTTTCATTTAAAAAATTTCATTTCCAAAAATAAAACATAAAATAAAATGTGAAGAGTGATTCAAGGTACAACGCTCTCCCTAAATATTTCAAATTCTTATCATGAAATTTGTTGTAGGCTAGGCCTATAGTATTTGAATAAGATTATTTGCAATTCATTCTGCTGTTAGATAATATGCATGTCAAAATACTGTACAATTTTTAGGCCAAAAATTTTGTGAAATACAGCCCCTTTTCTTCAAATAATAATAACTTCTTGTACCATGGAACACTTTACATATCCCTTAATTTTTTTCATCCTTAATGGATCTATAGAACAGAAAAACACTTGTAGAAAGTTTTAAAGAAGTCTTCAATAATAATTATTTCAAGCATTTCTTCATTAAAAAAATTTCATTCCCAAAAATAAAAAAAATAAAATAAAATGTGGAAAGTGATTCAAGGTACAACACTCTCCCTAAATATTTCAAATTCTTATCATGAAATTTGTTGTGCCATAGCATTTGAATAAGATTATTTGAAATTCATTCTGCTGTTAGATAATATGCATGTCAAAGATACTGTACAATTTTTAGGCCAGAAATTTTGTGAAATACAGCCCTTTTTCTTCAAATAATACTAATTTAAAAACTACCAAACTTGAATGAAACTTTTGGGCATTACTACCAGTGAAAGGGTAAGATATACAAAAACTGTTTCTAGCTTAAAAATGTAGAAATTAGAAATTTCACCCATTTCATCCCTTAATTTCATAACTTTCTTAGAATATAGGGATTTAATAAAAAAAACTAAATATTTTTATATCAATAAGAAACGATGCATCAAAATATTACTTCATGGAGGTTTTCTTTTGAAGAAATCTCTTTCTCGCTTGCAAGTCAGCGGATGATCCATACAGGGCACGAGGATTCACCGCTCTCTTAGGTGGAGTTTTCAGTTCTGGACGTTGAACATGCGTAGAAGGATGAGGTGTCCTAGGTCTCGCTCCTAACACATCCCGCTTCGAGTGAGAACCAGCAGAAGTACTGGCAGTAGACGTTGTCGGCATGTCCAGCTTTCTAACGGGAGGCGCTTTTGGCATCTTGAACCTGCTGCTATGAGGTAATGTAGAAACTTTTGCTGGAGAACTCTTCGCACTTCTCCTATTGCGGTTCAGAATCAAAACTTCTTGGAGGTTCATAATCGCATTCTGGAGCTTGTCCTCTATGATTTCATCATTGAGAGATCTATTTAACGGTGGAGACACTTCTGCTTTCAACATCCCCACGGCAGAACTTTGTTCTGCTTTGCAGCGCGAGGAATCCTTGGGCATCGGAGATGTTGGACAAGAGGAAAATCCCTGCAAATTAAAGTTTATTTAACATATTGCTATAGGGCCAATTGAATCGGTGAGTGGAAAAGGGGCAACATTCCAAAAAAATTCTAAAATAAATTGAGACAGCAAAATTGTTCATACATCATAGTCCTACCTATTGAGCAGACAAAGAGTTATATTCCTATCATCCTAATGCCAATGGCATGACCCGTGTTTTGCAGTTGAGTAGAAGAACGGTAACATTCCAGGAATGTTACTTTTATGCGAGATCGTGCGTATTTGCTTGGTTTCCGCACAAAACCAACCCGCGGCAAGTCTAAAATTCCACATTCAGTATTCCCAACCTAACACACATAACAATTTCCCTCTTCTTACCGCTTAAGTGACATATTCATTTTACTGCTTTAGGCTTTTAACATATTATTTTTAGAGACGTTCAATATAGTAATAATTATAAATTGGAAACTTACCACTGCAATCTCACCTAAATTGCACTGTTAATTATCGTTTTTAAATATTTGCAAAAATTAAGTAAACTCTACAACTCCACTAAAGTTACTGCATTTCGTGATGCATGTAACATTAAGGAAGCCGTTTGTTTTAAGTTCGCATTTATAGACTGGGGGAAAAAAAGACAGACGTATATCACGGCCTGCTGGAGTATAGTAAACACAAAACATTTTAAAGCAACAATGTTGAAGATAGATATTTTTGTTTTCCAAAATTGCCGTCATTGAACAGAAACCAAGATGGAGATTTCATTGCAACTAATTAGAAATTCCTCTTTCAGGTATGTAATAAACGATCTTCGCACAAAATAATGTACGATACACGAGCGGTATGTTTTCTTTCAATTCTCGGAAATTAAAAAAGCTCAACTACGTTTCGCTTTTTCAAACTTTTCCTCGAACATGAAAACTTCAATATACCGCTCTTGTAACGCATATTAATATTATTCCACTCAATAGTGGAGCACTATTGTGTTAGTTTTCATACGGTATGCTTGGAGCGCTGACAAGCACTGTAATAATCGTTTAGTTTCTTAACTGTTTTAGTGCTTTGTTATTACAGGTGTTGCAAGTTATGCTTGATCATTCTTTTTTTTTAATAGGTTATTTAGGACGCTTTATCAACATCCAGGTTATTTAGCGTCTGAATGAGATGAAGGTAATAATGCCGGTGAAATGAGTCCGGGATCCAACACCAAAAGTTACCCAGCATTTGCTCATATTGGGTTGGGGGAAAACCCCGGAAAAAACCTCAACCAGGTAACTCGTCCCAACCGGGAATCGAACCCGGGCCACCTGGTTTTCCGGCCAGACGCGCTAGCCGTTACTCCACAGGTGTGAACTGTTTGATCATCGGTATTCTCTCTGTAAGATTTGAAAAACAGTTTTTGAAGTTAGTGCCTCTGAGTAAAAAAACAATAATGTTAGAAGAGAAAGATAATGAGCCAATAAGAAAGAAACGAAAGGTGAACAAGAATACACATACAAAAGAAATGGAGAAAATATTTAGGAGTAGGGGAGAAGAGTTTGTAACCTACAAAGGTGTATTAGTCGAGACCAAAAAACAACATTGTAACACCGTTTTTATGATTGTTTCTTTTTCCACAGTGGAAAAAAAAGTATTTGTACACTTTCTTCGACAGTTACGCTATAAAGAAAACTTACTAATGTTGTTCAAAATATTTCTCTTCATTTTAACAATATTCCATTTGACTGGAAAAAGAGTAACATTCCCAAACTTTAAACAATCAAATCTAAAAAACCAATTTATATATTAACAAACAAATATAAAGGCTGAGATACTTGTAACTAGTAGTAAATGTGACCCATTATAAGTTTTCGATTAAATTAAAAATAAAGTCACAAAACAGTTTTCTTTTATTATCTCGAAAGCATGATTTTGGAATGTTACCACTTTTCCACTCACCGATTCAATTGTGGCGGCATATAACCGGAAATTGTTTCTAGAGACATTCATTAGACTACTTTCGAAGTGAAAAACAATTTCGTGAAATCTTGAATTATGCCACCAATAAAACAGTTATTTAGTCAACTGTCCGAAGACATTATTTGAACCTCATAAGTGATTCCAATAAGACATCACCAATGAAACAACTAAGCCAGGGTATAATGGGGCACGGTGGACAGTTCCTTTCGCCCTCCATTGCATACATCGCTGATCAGATACATAATATTGCACTAATCAGACTTCTGATTCTAACATTCTAAATGTAATAAGTGCCTGACAATTTTTCAAATTCATTTTATTCAATCCATGGGAATATCGTACTAAATTGTCTTTGTCGTAGCTCAATTATAGGTGACACATTCATGCGCCAAAAGACGGTGTTGTAGATATCTCAACATGAATTTCGAAGTGTGTTTTTCATTAATACGGTATCTCGAAAAGTTTATTCCGGCACTTAGCATATTTAGAAAGCTAAGTCCTCAATTGAGGACCGTTTTTGCAAAACTTGCCAACTGAAAAAAAAAAAAAACTAAATTTTACAAGCGAGACAACACTATAGTAAGCAAGTTTTGCTGTATCTCTCATTTATAGCAGAAAGTCAGTTTTGAAAAAACTGATCACACTTTGACACACTACAATGAAGGGAAATAACCGAATTTTACTAAGACGCCTTGAACATCGTGTAGAAGCCAGCCTTATGTTAACGAATCCATCAAAATCTCAGTTTTGCTAATTTTGCAGTTAGCAAGTTTTGCAAAAACGGTCCTCAAATTGCTCTTCCTCTGACACACATCGTCAAGTGAGATGTGCTGCCTGACAATAGATATAAATATCAGGAAAAACTTCAATTATAGGTTTAAAACATAGTATTCTAATATAACAAAATTAGTTCATTAAGTATTAACGTATATATTGCATGTTATGTCTTGCTTACAGTAACTTCTACCTATGAAATAAAGAAGGAAGTCTAACAAGTAATATAATAAAATTATATTCATTAAACATTATATACGCATGTATCTTGCTTAAGCCGACTTATAAAATAAACAAGCAAGTCTAAGCAGTCCCTTGTACCACAGTCTAGTACATACAGTCGCGAAGCTCAATACGTAGTAAATATGCAAACCTTAGATAGCTGCTCACCTCTAGGATCGCTAATATTGCCTCATTACAGCCAATGCAAAATAGAACCGTCACAGTCTATTGTTTCTAGCACCCTCAAAACTCAAGCTTCGTGACTGTATAGGCCTATAGTAGACTGTGCTTGTACCTTAAGGGTTCGGATTGATCTAGCAAGTGCAAACTGAATTTCACCCTTAGCTTTATTATAGGAGGCCGTTAAATTTTGTAGCATACTAAACAATAATTAAGGAAAATATTAGGAATAAATTGAGGGATTTTAGTGTTTTGAAATTATTAGGTAGATGAACATTTATACAAGCAAAATTTGTATAGTTACCAGAAAAATAAAATCTGTATACTTCTGCCATCTGTTGAGACTTTAGAAAAATAACTACTGCATTAGACGGAGAATGTAAGATACCATATTATACGCTACACATCTTGTTTTTGACCACGATGTCAGTTACCATGCTTTACGCCTGAGCTTTTCATTAACAGCTTAGTAGCTTAATTATGTATAGCAATGTAAATGATAATTAAAAGCCTAAATTGATGTAAAATAGTGACAAATTATTCAAATAATAGCGTTATGCACTCATAATATGATTTTCTTATGTGAGAACAAGAGGTTAGAATAATTTTGAAAGTATTAACGGCCTCTGGGAGCTCAATATTTGACAAATATATAAATAATGAAATAATAAATCTATATACATGTTACGTAAACTAAGTAGTTATTTTATACAAACTTACATTCTTTGCTTCCAATATTGGCTGTTGGTTTATCTTGCTGCTGGAGGTTGGAAATGCATCTAGTGATGTGGATTTCTTAATTGTACCTTCTTGACCAGAGTGTTCTGCCGAATTACTAGCCAAGGAAGTAATGCTTAAGGATTCTAATCCTTCTGCTAGATTACAGTCGGCCAAGTATGAAACCACATCTCGCAGCAGAAGAGAGATTTTTTCGTTCACAGGTTCGATCGCAATTTGAATTGGAGTTCTGTTCTGTAAAATAAAATTTCGGCGTCTTAATGTTGTTAAATTTTCGATACAGGTCTATGTAAAATATAATTAAGACAAATTCCAATTTATCAAAAATGGACACAATTTCAAAGCTCTGTATGTCTGCAATTACGAGTCGCCCGTGAAAGAAATAATAATAGTAATAATAATAATAATAATAATAATAATAATTTTTATGACTAGAATAAAGGTAATATTGCTTTGTTATATATAACAACCCACTCTAGTATGAACCATTATTACTTGAAACAACACGTCATAGATTTTCTAATGACCAACGCTAGATGTCTCTCCCAACGTAAAAACAGCCGCTAAATTTATTGATGGCAGTTATACAGGAATTTTCATTGAATTAAGACTAAACGTTATTAGTACTAAAAGTAAACTTGTTCTGTGCTGCTTTTTCAATGAAGGTTTATGACTCTTTCGTTTCCGATGAAGAAACAGTTAATGGGCAAATTATTTCGAAATACTCCCTGCGGGATTGTATAATGCGTTTTACTTTCGGCTTTTGCATAGTGTTAGAATTTGAATCTACTACTGGCACAGAAATAAACGACAAATTTATTTGTTATTTGATTAAAACGAATAAAAAATCAAAAGGTTTCAATCTCATAACCAGGGAAAGGGATTTGGAGTATAATAACGAATGGTGAAACGTAGTATAGATATTTGTAGCTCAGTGACTCAAGCGAGCTGCGTCACAGAGCATGGACGAGTACAGTCCACTTCATACAAACTTACACGCAATGTGCTGTAAACGTATTTCAGAATAAACAATTGTTATAGTTTAATGAAATATAGTGGCCTACATACATAATCTGCATTTCACTTTGAACTACATGTGTTTTTCTTGACAACGCACAAGACGCCAATAAAAAACATTACAAATATACATAATTAAAAATCAATTTCTTCGTCCTCGCGTGTCAGTGGAAACATTGATGGCTGATAGACAGTTGTCTTCTGTATGGAACTCGCCTCTGAATATTATGTATGTTTTTCTGTCAGGAAATTGTTAAATTAAAACCTTTATTTACAATATCATAAAATATGATAATGTGTATATAACGTATATTACAGTATTTACAATATATTCAATATACTACAATGTTTACAACATAGCCTAATACAGTATAATTAAGTGTTGAACAAAATGTAGAAGCAAACGAAATGGCATTTTCAAGTTGATGAAACAATTATTCCTGCTGTGCCTTGTTATAATAAATTGTAAACATCATTTTAAAATTTTCAAAATACAACTTTGCTCTGTTGCAAGGAAGGAAATTTTTAACATCTTCAGAGACAATTGGAGAGGACTTGAAACAAGATACGTCAATTAAATCCACATATTGAATAACGTCATTGGGACAAGTCTTTGTTAGTACGGTACATCTGAAATCCGACTAAGAATACTGTACCCATCATTTTTAATCAAAACTCTTCATTTTTTCACCAACACGTTTTCCTACTTCACCTTCTACTGCACTCAGTTTATTTACAATAGTCCTCATAATATTTATTTCCTCAACTAGTTCTACTCCTGACTTATCTAATCGAATAATGGCATCCGGTAAATATAGACAATTTCACTTAATATTCACGACTTCTTTTCGATTGTTCTACCATTTAGCAGTTCCTGGCGTATTTGAATCGCAGCCGAGTCATCGGGATCGAAAGAATGGACCACTTTCTTCACAGATTGGAGGTGATGTGCGTAATAATTGCAGGCTTCTAACCATGACCCCCAGCTCTTAAGAACTGGACATGGGGGAAGCGACAATTTAGGGAATTGTTTCCTGAATTTTTATACTCGATCTGGAGTTTTTACAAATGTAGGCTAGTCTTTCAATTTTGTATTGTTAGTTGGTTTCACTTTCGGCATTGTACCTGCACTTCACTACTCTGAACTGCAAACCTGCACGTTGACATTCTTATGCGACAACTGTCCCGTTCACCTGTTGTTAACGTGCAGAGATCTGCGAGTATGTCATGGAGGGGAGGACTTGGTATAAAGGGTTGTAAACAAATGACTGTGTAGATGCCAATACTAGCTTTTACTGCTCCAAATTCCGTTCCCTACTCATAACTTAAATAGTTCTCGAGATTATTTTATATCTATGATTAGGCAGTGTGCTGGTGTACATATACATTTGTTTATTACCTAGCATAAACTGTTCAACTGACTTGCAGAATCCGAGAACAGCTCTCCATACACTGCCTAATCACTCTTAGGTTAAGTTTACAAAATGTTTCTTATTAAAGAAGTGAAAATCATCTGAGCGGAAAGAACCAAACATCAAGAATGTCTTTCCTTTCTCAAGCCTTTCAGAAATTATTTAACTTTCATTATTGGGATTGAGTTTTTAACAAATCCATAGAATGACTACTTGATTAGTATTTAAAATATGACTGGACACTCACGCTGTTTTCTGCTGATTCCTGTTTGAAGTCGGGGCACGTGCATTTGACCACTGGTGCCTCCATCACGGTTCTCAAGCCCGATGTGATGCAGGACACAACAATTCTGCATCCGCTATTGTGCTCCCCATCATCCTCGGCTCTAATTGGTGCGATATCTTGTGTAGACGATATATCTACGTGGCGTACGTAATATCCCAACGCCTGTAGTACGCGAATTACTTCGTTACTGTCTGGAGGATCCTGAAAGCAAGGTTCAAACAAGAAGTTTTGCAACAATTCGAATATGACCTGAAAATTCACTTCTATTGAGATCCTACTAAGAAACTGTAAATTTAAATTTTTAAAGTTTTTGTTAGTTTTGCCCAACTTGATCAAGCAAGTCGCGTTTGTTAGATGCACGCGTATCGTCCACTTAAAAACTCCAGCAATACCGTACTTAGTCTTGTAGCTTCGTAGGACAAAGCACGGTCCCTAACAATTACTTTTACAATGTTATTGTCGGACCATCGGATCTGTGCCCCTTCAGCGCTGTCGTCGTTCTTGGGAAAGTTAACGCCTGTACTCACTCCATTTCACCCTTTCCTCCCACCACGTTAAACAGCAGGCCACGAACCTTGCCGAATAGGGATGTTGCCAAACTTCCATCAAACGGTGTAATTAATAACTGGTCCTCCATGCTACAATATTATTTCTTTCAATCAAAATACATCTTGTATTTCTACATTTTTTAAACCTAAATCCCATGTCTCGAATCACTTTCCATAGTTTTCTCTCCAACCTTGGAAATTATTAATTTCAGTAAGTTATTCAATGTTGAAACTTCTTTCTGAACGGCATAAAATTCTTGTATCTTTCCTCTTAAAATACATCGGTTCATATCATCTACAATAATTAAAAGTTCCCTTGGTCTGTTCTGCCCTGGTGATTCTAGCTTTTCATCTCTTGCACAGATTCCCTCTCTCCTGATTTTCTTTATTAGGAGTTCTGACCTGTCTATATGAATTACATAAAATGTTATATTATTAGTATTAGTTAAGTAAATAATTTTAATACATAATCAATTGAAATAAAATAAGCCTCACCTGTGATATCAGTTGCTCTTTTCGTTGCCTGATTTATAGGAAACAGATATTGACCTGTTTGTTTCTCTTCATCGCAAAATGCTATTACGTACTTAATAATATTCCTTTCGCCACTCCGTGCTACAATATTCATGTTGAGTTGACAACACTGGACTGCAAGTGCAAATATTGTCAACTGTCCCGCAAGAAGGCCAACATTGTGAGTAGTGGGGGACAGAAAGGGGGAGAGAGAGGAATGCAGGGAGAGAAATGAATTACCGAGGCTGAGAAGAAATTAGAGTTCAGTTCGCATATTTTATGGGGGCACAGATCCGGTGGTCCGACTATAGTTATGATCGGAATTATGACGACATCAGCATTCTATCCTAAACCCAATTTTCCCAAACTTTCATCATGAGAAATATAAGGAAGCTAATTGCCAAAATGCAGAAATAACAAAACAAGAATCGCGCAATTATCTACTTTAGCGAAACCGCAAATCCACTTTTTCTCTACTTTTTCCTATGTGATTTTCTTCCAGACTATCCTTGTGTTAGTTTAAATTATGTTCGCCCTAAAACCTTCCAACCACACTTTCTCAACTTGCTTTCAGATATTGTATAATATTTGCCGCAATTAAAAACACAACTGGAGCCACCGGTGTAGCTCAGACGGTAGCGCGTTTGCCAAGTGATCCGGAGTTGCGCTCGAGCGCGAGTTCGATTTCCGCTTGGGCTAATTACCTCGTTACGCCTTTTCCGAGGTTTTCCCCAACCGTAAGGTAAGCTATGGCGAATCTATCACCAATTCCATCAACGTTAAATAATCCAGTAGTTGATACAGCGTCGTTAAATAATCAAGTAAAACTACAAAACTGTTATTTACCGACACTGACCGTTCATAACGTCAAAATGCACCAATATTTATTGAGTCGTTCACGACGAAACTTCAACGTGCTCATAATTTGTGTGTACGTTTTGTAAGCAATGTTCGTAAATATGATCATATTACCCCATCCCTGGAAACAATAGGTTGGCTTAAACTAGATAAGAAAAGAAATTTACATTCACTTCTCCTTCTCTTCGAAATCCTGACCTCTTCTATTTCTTCGTACTGTCGTCTCGCTTCACTTACCTTTCTTCCCACCACAATCTGAACACACGCTCTCGCCATGAAACAATACTAACAATACCATCCCATCGCACCTCCTCACACTCATCCTCTTTCACAATAGCCCTGCCAAGACTCTGGAATTCGCTATCTGCTAACGTCAGGGACTGTCGAAATAAAATTGAATTCAAACGAAAACTTACTAGGCACTTGGTCAGTAATTAAGACTCGTTCAGACATGGTTTCTTGTAAATAGTTCTCTTAATCTATCACAAAATATCTCATTATATGGTAATTTCATCACTATAGAATCTTGTCATTGTAGGTTTAATTTCTAATTCAGTAAATACAAAAATATTTTTTGTTCTTAACTTCTATGATAAAATGTCTAGCTTTCATTAATCAGGTAATCTTGTCGTACTTTAATTTTTATTGTAATTGTAATTGTAAATTTAATGTTAATTGTAATTTTATTCTTCATATTATAGTTGTAATCCCCTGGTAGAAGGGCAGAGAAGGCCTGACGGCCTTATCTCTACCTTACTTACTGGCTTTTAAGGAACCCGCAGGTTCTTTGCCGCCCTCACAAAAGCCCGCCATTTGTCCCTATTCTGAGCAAGATTAATCCAGTCTCTACCATCATATCCCACCTCCCTCAAATCCATTTTAATATTATCTTCCCATCTACGTCTCGGCCTCCCCAAAGGTCTTTTCCCCTCCGGCCTCCCAACTAACACACTATATGCATTTCTGGATTCGCCCATACGTGCTACATGTCCTGCTCACCTCAAACGTCTGGATTTTATGTTCCTAATTATGTCAGGTGAAGTATACAATGCGTGCAGCTCTGCGTTGTGTAACTTTCTCCATTCTCCTGTAACTTCAGCCCTCTTAGCCCCAAATATTTTCCTAAGAACCTTATTCTCAAACACACTTAATCTCTGTTCCTGTCTTATCTCTACCAGGTTAAATAAATAAATATTAAATACTTGTTCAATTATTATTTCCATGACAAAAGCCAAGCACTGTATCGGTAAAGTTAATAATTAACAAGAACCGAATTTATACTATGTAAAAAATTTATGAGTATATATTTTAAAATTACACGCTTCCAATAGAATACTGTATATTGTTATACAGATATTTTATTCTAATCAACTGAGTAAATACATTGTCCAACAAAATTGTATGGAAGAGGAAAACCGTAACATTTTCTCATTATATAGTAAGAGGTAAACACATTCATGGTAATCCACTAATAATTCATAAATAAAATATCCTACATACTTTCACACACTTCCGGTGTTCGAAATTAGTAGCTTACGGTTGCGAAAGTAGCAGAAAAAATGACATTTAGGTTTCTGCTTTAAAATTACACATTTTTTTCTATATAATGTAAAAGAAGGATCTTAATGAAATTATACCTGAACTGGTGAAATTTGATCTTCCATGGCCCAGCCAGTGGCCCATTTGGCGAAAGCTCTCCTTGCAGCCCTGTATGCGTCTGTAATACCCTGCATAGTATCAGCGACTGGAGTACGCTACCTCCTTCCTCACTCAAGACTCGAAACAGATTGTCGTAAGAAATTGTTACACAGGGATCTTCACTATAATACAGAGTGCGTTTGATAAGAATCGAGATATAATCGGGTACGTTCAGTTGACACAAAAACGAAAGTTGCGTCACTATTTATGAAAATAAGAACAGCTTGATTAGTGTAGCGGTGTTTCAGATCTCCGAAGATTAAATTTACTAGAAAATTTCTTCCGCTCTACCGTTATCAACACGGTTTAGATTTCGTTTTATTTGTGATAATTATTTCAATGTGACTGACTGATTTACTATAGTTTGGTTGCGTGAATTATTTTTCCCCCGGGTAGTTCTTGTTATAATGAATTTCTTTTTATTAAGGATATTATTTTTCTTATCGCATATCTTAACACTTAAAATAGTCTATTTATTTTCGCGATGGTCACAATATGTGGTTCTGTAGATAACATTATGAATTATGAACTTCCAATGAAATCTGAAAAAAAAAAAAAAAAAAAAAAAAAAATACATAGACCTATATCAAGATCCTGAATTCGCATCAGTGGATTCTTCTTGTCGTTCATTTTAAACACTTGTTGAAAAAAATGTAAAAACTTTAAAGATATACTGTACTGTAAAACTACGATAGTCTTAAGCTTTAACGTTTTGTGATTATTTATCTTCTAAAAACGGCAAATTTAATTTATAATTTTATTTAAATCTTAAGGGGAGAAGATATTAAATATCTTAATAACCAATGAATCTGAAAAAAAACGAAAGTTGCGTCACTAATTATGAAAATAAGAACAGCTTGATTAGTGTAGCGTGTTTCAGATCTCCGAAGATTAAATTTACTAGAAAATTTCTTCCTCTCTACCGTTATCAACACGGTTTAGATTTCGTTTTATTTCTGATAATTATTTCAATGTGACTGATTTACTATAGTTTGGTGCGTGAATTATTTTTCCCTCGGGTAGTTCTTGTTATAATTAATTTATTTTTATTAAGGACATTATTTTTCTTATCGCATATCTTAACTCTTAAAATATTTATTTTCGCGATGGTCACAATATGTGGTTCTGTAGATAACATTATAAATTATGAACTTATGGTCACAATATGTGGTTCTGTAGATTACATTATAAATTATGAACTTCCAATGAAACCTGAAAAAAAAAATACATAGACTTATATCAAGATCCTGAATTCGCATGAGTGGATTCTTCTTGTTGTTTATTTTAATCACTTGTTGAATAAAAAATGTACAAACTTTAAAGATATACTGTACTGTAGAATTACGATAGTCTTAAGCTTTACCGTTTTGTGATTATTTATCTTCTAAACACGGCAAATTTAATTTATAATTTAGTCGACCTGGTTGGCGAGTTGATATAGCGCTAGCCTTCTATGCCCAAGGTTGCGGGTTCGATCCTGGGCCAGGTCGATGGCATTTAAGTGTGCTTAAATGCGACAGGCTCATGTCAGTAGATTTACTGGCATGTAAAAGAACTCCTGCGGGACAAAATTCCGGCACATCCGTTGACGCTGATATAACCTCTGCAGTTGCGAGCGTCGTTAAATAAAACATAGCATGTAGCATTTAGCAATTTATAATTTAATTTAAATCTAAAGGGGCGAAGATATTAATTATCTTAATATAACCAATGAATTTGAAAAAAAAAACATTTTTTAAATAGTCTTTGATATGTGAAAAGTATATTACCTAATAAAATTTAATAGAAATTTATGGCCTTGTCGGCTATTCGGGCGTCATTTTAAAGCTCTTGTGTACAGGGATTTTAAATTACACTAAACTTTTTTGCAATGTACCGTAACTTTTCTTTAACTCTGTTTCATTTAAAACAGACTTTGATTTTTTAAATACATAAAATTTATTGAGCATTTAAGGCCTTGTCAGCTGCTCTTACGTCATTTTTAAAGCTCTGGTGCACAAACATTTTAAATGGAACTAAACTTGGATTGCAATTCCCCATAACTTCGTTTTTGCTTTATTCCATACACAAAGTTATAATTATATATTCGAAACTGTTAATACTACATTTATGATATTTTGTTACACAGATTCTTCAGGTAACAAGAACACTTTTCTCTGTGGTAAAAATTTGTTATATAGTGCATTTAGAAAATATACCTCCGTATTTCTATAAGAGTACCACTAAAATTTTATTCTTAAAATGTACCAATTCTTTGTTTTAAAATTTTTGAAAAATAAATAAATATATGTAAATAAATAAATAAATAAATATATGAAAGATTGAATGAATAAATAAATAAACATATAAATAAATAAATAAATAAATTAATTAATTAATTAATTAAATTGTGTCACAGATATTTTAGAGGACTTGCTTTTAGGGATAAAATGTCGTGAAAATTTTGAATTTATATTTAAATATATTAATTTTATTAATATATTAATATTATATTTAGATATATTAATTTTAGTGAACTACTGAATCCTGTTTTTTTTTAATCTGGTTGTAATTTTTCTAAAGGTACTCGTAATTCTAGTTGTTTCGGCAATGATATTTCTACATCCAAGAAAATGATAGTCAATTAAAAAAATAGCTATCATCTCCCTTTAATCCGTCTTATTATGGAAAAATATAGTGTTGTTAAAGGTGAAGGTGGAAGAAAGTGATGTTCGCTTGGGTAAAGCGGTATGAGCCCATTGTGGAAAATACAAATTTTTACTTGGGCGAAAAATGGACAACTAATTTTTGCTTGAGGGTTATTTAACATGCAGTAAATTCACAATACTCGGCCCCCAGTTGTATTTCCCTCCCAAACAAAGCCGTTTTTTTTAATTTTACCATCCTTCTAAGCGCATTGCTCTCGCCCTTTTTAATTGGGGGGCCCTACATTCTAAGGCTAGCATATTAAATAGAGGTCAAATGATTGTGACGGCTGTGACATTTGTACTACAATCCACGAAAGAAAATAGTTTTTAATAATACTAGAACTACATGTTTAAATTCGTTCAAAATTTATTTCTACAGTTTTTAGAGAAGTAATTAAAATCTCTAAAAGAGCATTATAACAGACACTGCGTCATTTCCTTGTAAACTTTAATACATTCACTATATTTTAAAGTTAATTTTTGTGGATTTCGGTACATAATTCTGTAGTTATTACCATAAATGACAAGCAAATACCGGTACTGAGCCTGTTCTGTAATATTCCCGACTTTTTAAAATTAAAAAATGGATTAAATTAAATGTCTAGAATTTATATTATTATTATTATTATTATTATTATTATTATTATTATTATTATTATTATTATTATTATTATTATTGTTGTTGTTTTTGGAATCTGCGTTTTGTATTTTGTAAATTTGTTCCTATTATCACCAAAGTAGGTTTTGTATACATGTGTGACTTTATATATTTACTCATCCGTGTTGATACATACAGTAGGTGGATCGAAAAGTAACTCAAACAATTTTTTGTGGCAACGATTTTAATAGATAAGCAATACGAAACATAATGCACAAGAAATCTACAGGTTTTACCTATATTTCAATTTAGGAACCAAGTCTCTCGACACATTTCTCCCATCGTGATATCAGATTCAGTACATCTCATTCATAAAGCTCCGGTTTCTGAGCGTATAACCACCAGCGCACGACTGATTCGACTTCTTCATCCGAAATAAAGCGTTGGCCCCATAGAGATTTCTCCATTGGTCCGAAAACGTGAAAGTTAGACGGTGCGAAGTCTGAACTGAGCGTGAATGATTGCCGCCTCAATGCCTTTGACATTGGGTGGTGTTGCAGCGGTCTCTGGTCGGCCGAAAGGTGTGGTAACTGTGTTCTTCGAAGAACCTGCACCACCTGGAGATGTTGCTACGGTCCAGACAATCAGCACCATACACCTCCAACATTTCCCTGTGGATTTCACTCGGACTTTTTTTGTTTTACTAAAAAAAGGGGACTACACAAGTAGAAGATGCTAGCAAACACGCCATCTTTACTCAGTAGTTACCGTTCGTTGCACCATGGTGACACCTGATCGAGCCAATGCTGTGTGTAGAACAAGATACAAACTAACTACATGGATAAATATATAATAGGATGCGAAACTGCAGTCAGCACCATCTGGCGGCGGGGAGTAGAAATAATATGATCAGCGCCCAACGTCGTAGGTGGTGAACATTAGAACTACGTATTGGGTACATTACCCAGAGTTCTCTATTTATCCATTCGAGATATTGCTCGAGGAGCCGAGATGGCAGACAGAAACTTGCTAATAAGTGAACATAAAGTGATACGTGTGTGTATAAGCAGTGTATGTTAAACAGTGATGTTTATGGACCTTGTAAAAATATTGTTGTTGAATGTATTGTAAAGTAATAGTAATATAATAAATTGAACTATCTAAGTAGTTCTTGCAGACTTTTCCATTGCGCTGTACAATAAATACCCAAAGAATTAAATCCCAATTATCTAACCTTTTGCTTTATTTTTTTATCTCTGTCTGGTTATATTATAATAGGGTAGTGTAAAATAGATCGTCACTTTTATCTTCCTGTTGGCTCAGGTAAGAATTTTCAGTAGAAGATGCTGTGAGGAATAAGAATGTAAATGTTTTATTTTAAATTGGGTTAGTTTTGAATATCGATGAGGGTGGGAGGGAATCCTTTCTGCACAGTTTAACATTCTCGTCAATAGGTGCGCTGCTAAATGCATGGAGTAATTACTCTTTCCGCTACTTGGTGCGCTGCTAGATGTAAGAACGCCCCTCCCCCCAACAGGTGGCAGCAAGGTCAATTTCTACAACAGCGCCTCTAGTATGTGTTACGGGAAACTCAGTAAGTTTCGCATCCTATTATATATTCATCCATGCTAACTATCTGTCAACTTTGAACGTTCTAACCGAAATAGTATTCCGTAAAAAAATTATTGTGCCTTAATTTTCGATCCTATCTCATATTTTTTAAATATTGCCTTGTACTCGTAAGCAATCTTACTAGCTCCAACTTAGATATTGCTGCCAAAAAGTTGTATTAAAAATAAAACCCTCAAAATTCGAAATAGAAATATCCTTTACTATTTCTGAAAAAAAGAAGAGTGTTTAATTTTGTTTGACAAAAATTAATAACTTTTACAAACAGCCCATTTGTTTATTTTCTTTCAAATTTTGTCTTTTTCCTTCGGCTCTTAAATATATTAGCCTACAGAATTTGGTTTTCAGATTTCATACATTCGCATGAAAATAACACAAAATCGTACTTTCAAAGCAGGTTAAAAATATCAGTTCAATATGCAGAGAGTTGTCAGAATTAGAATCGTAATATAGATGGCCTCGTTACACATACAGTAGGTGTCAATGAAAAAGATGGAAGTTAACAGCACGTAGAAATCGTGGCATGTGGCGCCCGAATTTGCATGTAACGATATGCAAATGTATGCGACGCATATTGATTCATCCCCGTTTGTATGACGGCCACTAACACCTTTGAACCAAACACTGTAGGATTAATTAATGTTTGGAGAGGTAATGTGTGTCACAGATGAGACGGCCAGGGGCACCACTCAAATGTCACGTGTTTTAAATCGAATCTGTTCCAACTGATGTGTGCACTCAACTATTTGTTCTCCACGTTTTAATATTCGTCTACGAAACACAGAGATTAAAATAAATGAGCTGTAGATACAGTTTCAAAAGTTGACATATTTGCAATTTTATTGGAAGATTAACTTTGGCTTAAGTTATTTTAACTGCAATTTGATACGCAACGAATACATAACAATTTCGAAGTTTACTAGTGTAATATGATGTACCTAGTTGGCGATGTAAGCAACAGAGGGGGAAAGAACTGGCCATCTTACCCCATTATCTCCTGGCCTAGTTGCCTCATAAGTGGTGCCTTTTTGGTATCACTTGTGAGGTTCAGACATGTCTTCGGACAGTTGACTATACAAACAACAACCCCAACTGTCCACACCTGTGGAGTAACGGTTAGCGCGTCTAGCCACGAAACCAGGTGGCCCGGGTTTGATTCCCGGTCGGGGCAAGTTACCTGGTTGAGGTTTTTCCCGGGGTTTTCCCTCAACCCAATATGAGCAAATGCTGGGTAATTTTCGGTGTTGGACCCCGGATTCATTTTACCGGCATTATCACCTTCATCTCATTCAGACGCTAAATAACCTGAGATGTTGATAAAGCGTCGTAAAATAACCTACTAAAACAACCCCAACTGTAAGGGGAATATAATAATAATTATTATTATCATTATTTATTTATTTAATCTGGCAGAGCTAAGGCCAGTAGGCCGTCTCTTCCGCCCAGCCAGACTCTAATTCTAATTGAATACAATTGGTTACACAATTATTACATTAATATCTAGACCATAAAACAGCATGAAAGTAATTAATGAAAGTTGGATAAGTAATGTTAGTGTGACAATAATAAACATTGGTAAGAAATAGTGATCATGATGATGATGATGATAATAATAATAATAATAATAATAATAATAATAATAATAATAATGAGATAATTTAAATATTTATTCTGTGATATATACAAACATTAAACATTGAGAAACTTGTAACAGCTATATTTGTTATTGAGAATTGTTACAAAAATATTTCGTTAGTCTATTGTTAAATTGGTTTGATGTCTGACAGTCCCTGACGTTACTCGGTAGGGAATTCCAAAGCCGAATAACAGCCACAGTGAAAGAAGGTGAAAACGAGGATGTTCAGTGGGAGGGAATGGATAATATTGAGGAGTGTTGTGATCGTGTGTCTAGGTTATGATGGGTTGATAAATTTTGAAAGCGAGACGCACGATAGACAGGAGTGGAGAAATGCAATACGTGAAAGAGAAGGAAAAGACAGTAGATTTTCCTACGGTCTTCTAGACGGAGCCAGGACAACGTTTCGAGGGATGGTGTTACGTGATCAGCCCGGCGAATATTGCAGACGAAACGGACGCACATATTATGAACACGTTGTAGTCTCTGCGCCGAAGTAACGCTTAGGTCAGTAAGCAGAATATCACAGTAATCGAAGTGGGACATCACGAGTGTTTGCACTAAATTTTTTTTTAATGGAAAACGGTAGAAAATTATTCAACCGCCTATAGGGTTATCCTTTGGCGAATCCTTGGACTCATAATCTCAAATACCATCTTTCTGCCATCAATTCACTTCATGTGAAGTTGGAGACCTTATGGTCTAAATTCACCAGAAAAAGTAAGAGCTAAAACAATAAAGGCATCCATTGGATCGGAATTTTTTAGAGATATGATTTGAAGTAACAAATATACGAACAAAGAAAAAAAAATAGAAAATATGAAGTATGCATAAGAATTATTTTAAATAGATGATATTCACGTCAAAATTTCGCGGTCTAAATAACTACACTTTCAATTAAATTATGTTCAGTTATTGAGAGGGAAGATTAAAATCAGTGTTCATATATTTTAGATTTCACCCCGTCACATCTTCCCAATCCCACCCTCTTAAATTTCAAATGGCACACTTATACTATGATATTTAAATCTAATAGAGAGTTGAATTGTTTATACATCCCATTCATCTGTTCTCGCAGCTTTTGTTTTCTACAGTCGCCTGGAAACCTTGATCGTTGCTATTGTTTATTACAAATGAAGATAGTAAAAGTACAAAGACAATTGATAAATTACTGTAATAGTTGTGTTTGGGTATTAAATCATTGAACAATGGTGTGTACCCTTCAAGAAACAACAGAAATCATCTTTATTAAATAAATTGGGAAAATTACCCAATAATAAACTATGTTTTCATTCTACAACCAATTGCCAATAACAAAAACCCAGATTCCAATCGATGACAGAACAAAAGATGTGAGAACAAATCAATAAAATGTATGAAAATTTAATTTCATTTCAAATTTAAGTAGTCTATCATAATATAGGGGTACCAATTGAAATTTTCGACGGGATGGGGTGAGCGGGTGAAACCCAGGATGCAATTAAGGGAAGACTCCACTGAAAATCATGAAAATTTTTCCAAATATTTTTAGCTATTTCACTTATTCAGAATTTTTATTTTCATACCCCAAATGGATTCAGCTCAATTCTGATTACAAATACTCGTATGTTTACACTTTTTAAATTAAGGCTGGAAGGGGGCGTGGAATTTAAAGAGCTGTCAAAATTGTTTTTCATCGAAGAATTCTTTTTTTTAAATTTCTTATTACAAATCCAGTAACTTTTTGTTGGCTCCCTAAGTTACTAGATGAATGTAGCGGAGGAGAATATTAATTTGCATAAATATTCATTTTATTTTCACATCTATTTTTCTGTGTTCATTTTTGTTGATTCAACACCAACTTTCTTATGCCAAATATTAATCAATCTGGATGAAATTTTTACTGCTAGTATTTATGAGGTAGCTACTAGTTTATTTTATTAATATTTTTTCTTAAGAAGAATATTAATAAAATAAAGTAGCAGCATTTCTCACAAAATAAATGCATAGAAACATGCAGCTACCTCATAAATACTTGCAGTAAAAATTTCATCCATATTGATTAATATTTGGCATAAGAAAGTTTGTGTTGAAACAACAAAAATGAACACAGAAAAATAGATTTGAAAATAAAATTAATATTCATGTAAATTAATATTCTCCTTCGCTACATTCATCTAGTAACTTCAGAGAGCCAACGAAAAGTTACTAGATTTGTAATCAAACATTTTAAAAAAGACTTCTTCGATGAAAAACAATTTCGACAGCTCTTTAAATTCCACGCCCCCTTCCAGCCTTAATTTAAAAAGTGTAAACATACAAGTATTTGTAATCAGAATTGAGCTGAATCCATTTGGGGTATGAAAATATAAATTCTGAATAAGTGAAATAGCTAAAAAAAAATTTGGAAAAATTTTCATTATTTTCAGTGGAGTCTTCCCTTAACATTGGTTGTAAATTTCTCTCTCAATATCTATCTCAATATTATTGTCGTCTTGTTTTTTACATTAAATTTAAATTTAAATAGTTATTTAGACTAGGATGTTTTGGCATCAAAGCCCGGTATGTTAGAGAAATCAAGACAGAAACAAAAATAACCCAAAAAAGAACTCTGGATCACAGTTTATGTAATAAAATTAATAATAAAGCGATCAAGAATAAATGTCAAATTTATAACGCGGTAAATTGAGTAAAAGAAAAAAGGAAAGGACGGTGTGATCATGTATGCAGGATGTCTGATGATCGCCTTCTAAAAATCGCTAGGATAGAAAAAACTGCACATGCTACGGGTAATAAAAAATTCATCTTGGTAAGCAGTTGCTTTTTTAGTAGTGTGATAAATTCGTTAACAAGATTACGAACTCCACTATCGGTATGAAGTAAGTGTAAAATGAGTTGCCGCGTGAGCAACCACAGCAACCAGCAAAACAATTGTGTCAGAGAAGTTGTCGACCCAGCAAGGCGTATTGCCTCCCATTAAAAGGTAATAAAAAGTGAAATATACTTGTTTGATCAAAATAACCGCATAATATTAACGAGCAGCAACCGTAATTCAAGAGTATAAGGGTAGCCTTCGGATTCGAGACTATGTTTGGGCGTGGGTTCAATTCCTGTTTGGACTAAATATTTGTTTAAGTTTTTACGCTATTTTTCCCAATGATCATAAGAATATTAACAATTCCTCATCCCATTTTGCCAGATCTATTATTCAATCACCAAATTAAATTGATATCGATGAAATTCATAAAGCTTAATTGGGTAACCTATTGGAACATCTATAGTGATCCACAGTTATCTGTCCGTTCGTCCTTCCATCCGTCCGTCCGTCCGTCCACCCACCCACCCACCCACCCACCCACCCACCCACCCACCCACCCATCCATCCATCCATCCATCCATCCATCCATCCATCCATCCATCCATCCATCCATCCATCCATCCATCCATCCATCCATCTATCTATCTATCTATCTATCTATCTATCTATCTATCTATCTATCTATCTATCTATCTATCTATCTATCTATCTATCTATCTATCTATCTATCTATCTATCTATCTATCTATCTATCTATCTATCTATCTATCTATCTATCTATCTATCTATCTATCTATCTATCTATCTATCTATCTATCTATCTATCTATCTATCTATCTATCTATTTATTTTATTTATATATTCATTTAATATGGTGGAGTTAAGGCCATCAGGCCTTCTCTACCACACCACCACAATACAAATACTCGTGGGCATATACAAAAGCAAATGCAGATAGAAGAAGTAAATAAGAAATAAAAATAAAATAACAAATACAAATACAAAAACACAAACACAAAAATACAAAAGGTCGGATCACAATGGGCACAAAAAGTATTAATGCAATATCATTTATGATCTGTAAAATATGATCATCTATAAACATTATAATTTGTATTATTGTTTCCACTACAATGATTCCTATATTCACTATACTTTTACAAATTCTAACTTGAGCCGTAAACAAATGAAAGGGAAATGAAAATGTATTTTGGGTCTCAATTTTGATTTATTTTTTCATTTTTCCAATTTATTATTTGGCTTTCCCTCTTTAAAATTGTATACCACATATGACTAACTTAAATTAAAATTGTATTCTTTTTAATTTTCCCGATTTCTGAAAAGGGAAATACAAGTTTTAATTTTAACGCACATGTTCCAAAAATATATACATATTTGGTGGAAAAATATGCAATTTATTCTCTCAGTTCCTCTTTAAAATGGTATACCACTTATGACTATACAAAAAGTATTTCTAGACATGTTAATTTAATTTAATTTTATTTTATTTAATTTATTTAAATTCAAATATACAGAATAAAGAAATATAATTACAAAAACAAACAAAGATAAATACAAATAAAATAATACAAGCAATATAAAAAGAAGATACAGTAGTATTAACAAAATTTGAGACCGAATGAGCAGCGCTCGTGCTCGGTCGCAGTTCAGATATAATATTAAAATAAATAATAATAATAATATAAATAAATAAGTAAAATAAAATAGGAACTAAAATATAATTACAGCGGCAATGGAATTAAGTATATACTATAATATTAACACTAGAGAAGAATAATATCGCACGTGAAAAGTAGGATTAATATATATTTAAAAATTATAGAATACAAATATAATATAGGTTGATTAATTCATACACATAGGCTATAAATTTATTTAATCAAATTTAAGATATTAACACGTTTCTAATTTTCTTGTTATATGTTAGTGGGTTACATGTTAGAAGTTCTGGGTGTAATTTAGTTAAAGCATTGTACAACCGAGGGCCAAAATTTATGCTATGCTTTAGACCAGCAGATGTGAGACATTTAGGTTCTACTAATATTGAATTAATATTTCGTCTTGTGTCATAATTGTGTGTCTGTACTACAAACTTATTACGATTTTTATGATAAAATTTTAACAGCGTATACTTATAAATTTGTTCAATATTAAATACATTAAATTCAGAATAAATTAATTTAGTTGGATAATCGAAACGTTTCTTCAAACAAATTTTAATTATTCGTTTTTGTAGTAAATTTAACGGACTAAGATTAATTTTTGTACTTCCACCCCAAACAATTATACCATATTGAATGATAGACTGAATAATGGCCAAATAAACATTTCTGTTTTCTGGCGAGGGGGCATAATGTATTGACTATGTCTTATTATAACGCTTATTTCTCGTAAGTTCAGTTTTCGACACAAAATGAGCCTTTTCTCAGCTTCTATTTCATCTATAAAGCTGAAATCTTCATATAGCCTTTATAAAAAAAAACAATTTTGAAATTTGTTAAATATTGGAGCTGTTACAGCTGGCAATCACTGAAATATTTCTCAATAAGGAAATAACTTAAAGGAAATTACAATTTCGGCATAAATTCAGCTTATGTGTACATAGATGTAAAAAAACTGTCTATCTTCTACTGTTTTCGAGAAAAAGTTTCTAATTTAAAACGTAATTTAACATCGTCAAAATAGGAAATTCCATATTCCCTTAGAATAACTTTGCGTCACACCACCATTAATTATCACTGGCTTCCTCAAACAGGAAAATTTTATATTCTAGGTCGTGGTGACGATCTATGGAAGCAAACTATGCCATTAGCTGAGGTTTCCTGTGACAGACTGACAGTGGCTAGGCTTATTAAATGCTTCATTGATGGGATGAGAGATGCCCGCACGTGCATTTGTTATTCATAAACACAATTGGCTATTATGCGTCCAAGAGACGACCATATCACAAGCAGGTCAATGCTGTCTGTTTGTGGCACAGGTCTGTCAACTTCCCTGCGTAATGCACGAGTCATTCGCAATTAGCTGACGACTTCCACTCTCCGAAACTGACGCGATGTTCTCACGGAAGTAGAGGATATATGTCATGATTTTAGTTTTTAACGTTCTGTTTTCGTCCAATTGCTATTATTATTATTATTATTATTATTATTATTATTATTATTATTATTATTATTATTATTATCATTATTATTAATACTACTATTATAATTATAATTATAATAATTATTATTAATAATAATAATATTATTATTATTATTATTATTATTATTATTATTATTATTATTATTATTATTATTATTAGTGTTAGTGTGTTAGTTGGGAGGCCGGAGGGAAAAAGACCTTTGGGGAGGCCGAGACGTAGATGGGAACCTAATATTAAAATGGATTTGAGGGAGGTGGGATATGAAGATAGAGACTGGATTAATCTTGCTCAGGATAGGGACCAATGGCGGGCTTATGTGAGGGCGGCAATGAACCTCCGGGTTCCTTAACAGCCAGTAAGTAAGTAAGTATTATTATTATTATTACTATTATTATTATTATTATTATTATTATTATTATTATTATTATTATTATTATTATTATTATTTAATATGTTAAACCTAATCAAATTTACATCTCCCGCATTTCAAGTCTCATAGGTTGGCAGATCTGACGTTACATGCGCTTTGTGATTTTCAAGAATGACGTAAGTCGTTTAATTCAGCATTTCGCCGTTACGGCTGAACGCTTGGTCGATTTATAATTATGTATTGTCTAACTGGCTTTTCGAGGGCTAGAGTCCGAATGGAAGGGATGAAGTTACAGGAGAATGAAGAAAGTTACACAACGTAGAACTGCATGCATTTGATTCTTCACCACACATAATTAGGAACATTAAATCCAGAGGGTTGAGATGGGCAGGGCATGTAGCATGTATGGGGAATCCAATAATACATATAGAGTGTTAGTTGGGACACCGGAGAGAATAAGACCTTTTGGGGAGGCCGAGACGTAGATGGGAGGATAATATTAAAACGGATTTGAGGGAGGTGGGATATGATGGTACGGACTGGATTAATCTTGTTCAGGATAGGAATCGATGGCGGACTTATGTGAGGGCGGCAATGAACCTCCGGGTTCCTTAAAAGCCATAAGTGAGTAAATATCAATTATTGCATTGTCGTTTCGAGACTTGGCCTCATGGATTGATAAATCATGAAGTAATTAACGAGAAGGCTCAGCCATCTTAAATTTAAAAGCAGGGAGTATGAAGACATAAATTAAAATAAATATCAAAATTTTATTTCAAATCCAAAATAATCTTACTATCTCAACCATGCTCACAAATACAACCACGAACAGCATTAACGTTTCACTCGGTTATAGTGATTACATGGAACCCATTTTTTTAAATTGACAATTGCTTACATTTAAATTCTGATGGCAAACGCCACGTCTTAACCGAAAGCAAAGGACTCCCAGAGGGCGATTCTGATCACATCACGCCACGCAAAGGGAAGGAGAGCGAGGGAGCTCTACCTTCCCTATTTACAATGTCCCTGAATTGCATATAATAATAATAATAATAATAATAATAATAATAATAATAATAATAATAATAATAATAATAATAATAATAATTTACTTTAAAGCTGGCAGAGTTAAGGTCGTAAGGCCTTCTCTTCCACTCAACTAGCAAAACGTATACATACATATGTATGAACTTACAAAGAATTCAACAATTTGATTTAGATAAGAGTTACATGTTTACAAGAGTTATTTACGAATTAAACAAGAAAATACTATGAACTATTAATTAAACACTGAGATAAACTGTGTAGCAGAATTAAGCTAAAATACATAGAATGTTAATATATTTTAAATAATGTTAGATAATAGAAAGAGATTATTATGAGACAGTTTTGAAAATATAGCACTATCAGGATGCATGTCTAAAGGAGGGAGTAACAATGTAGACAGTGATAGTTTAAGTCAGTATGATTGCAGTGAAATGCTAAGAAGGTTATCCTTTAAGCTGTTTTTAAAAGTGTTTACTGTCTTGCAGCCCCTAATATTTTGTGACAGGAAATTCTATTGTCGCGAGGTGGATACTGTAAAAGATGATGAATAACGAGATGTTCTATGAAGAGGTATACTTAATGCGCCACAGATAAGTAATCTGGTATTTACGCCGTGGTTAGAGTATAGATAAGAGAAACGAGACGAAAGGTAATTTGGTGTTGAAATGTGCAGAATTCGAAAGAGTAAAGACAAAGAGTGTAAAGTTCTACGTTCTTTAAGTCGGAGCCACGAAAGACTTGCGAAGGACGGTGATATGTGATCATATCGTCGGATGTTGCACACGTATCTGACGCACATATTTTGAAATCGCTGTAACTTGACTGACAGTTCAGAACTTAGGTCACTTAACAAAACGTCACAATAATCGAAGTGCGGCATTACTAGAATTTGTACTAGGGTAAGTTTTAGTTGCTGGGGCAAGAAGTTTCTTAAGCGACTCAAACAGTGAATGGAGGACCAGATTTTTTTATCGTTTCTTTAACTTGAATCAGACGGGTTTGAATTTACTTACGTTGAACTCTAAAAGAAATAGGAATATGTAAGCTTGGAATAAACTGACATATGAAGCGTTACTTCAGAGACACCAAGGAGGAAGCTAGGCAGTGTAAACGACCGCGATATACTAATAACTTTATTTCCTCTCTTTCTTCCAGAGGAAATTTGTACATAAAAGAAATATCACTTGCCCGCTTCTCCTACGTTCACTACTGAAAGTATTAGCAGCTAACTCTTGGCTCTTATAACTTGGAGCGCTGTGTATCGGCAAACATAAAGTATTGCATGCCATCACATTCACCAATAACCCAATGACGCACATTGCCACTAAAAACTTGCAACAACAGAACCCAACAAGCTGAGGAAAAGTTTCCAACCTCGTAATTCACATGCTTTATTTTCGCGAGACGTTCTCCGAGACTTGAAACAACGACCACATTGCTAAATGAAATTACTAAAGTTCGGAAACCCAAACTCTGTTGGTACACTATTCAGAATTAGTAATTGAACTCGCTGTTGACGCCTTTTTGTGTAAATGTGTCGGTAAAATGAAAAATATACTAGTGGCTTGTGCAGCAAATGCTCCAAACTAATTTCATTAGACGTTCAAATAAAAATGTTTCAAATTTAATTTCAATGAAGAATACCAGACATTTTGAAAGTTATTTGCTTCCATTATAATGAAACATACTCCCTCTGAAGGTTTTTTTGTGCGAAATACTTTTTCTTGAACTTATCCACCTTCAGTTTTTGAGTTTCAACGCGAAAACGGAAGTAACAATGTCAGGACGATCAGTGGGTTTTTCATGTGGGAGTAAAGCAATAGCTATTTCAAGTCATTTGGATTGTAGATGAAAGTTAAAAAAAATGTCAGGTTTGCTGTGCTTTCGAACAATACACATAGCATCTTGGTATAGCTGCTGCATGTAGAGCTTGAAATGTAAAATGTAAAATCATTTTATCCTGCTAAGAGATCTTGCAGAGACAACAAAACTTTCTAGGCCTCTTATTTTATTAGTAAGTAATACCTTTTGGCTTTTCCTTAGGAACTGTAATTTTTGCGCTCTCTTGAGCCATTACTGAAGAGAATGACGCATATAAATATCTACACCACACCGTCATTAAGTATAAGAAAAAGACCCAACCCCACATGATTAATAACTATAAAAATATTTCATTTTTAATGATAATATTATCTTACGTAGTTATACTACATAGCCGTCATTCAGTAAATTATAGAAATGAATATCTAATTTCATATATTCTCTACGTCTACTTATATAACCCTAAAACGTTTCACTTTCATATAATCAATATAGCATTAATATACAATTAATGAAAAACAGTCACATTATAGCATTAACTATAACAATTTTTAATTTCTAATGGTAATAATGCCATCAAACCACCTCAAGTTTTGTAGATTTTAATATCAAATACACAGCTGTACTCAGAAAATTATACACCACAGAATCAGACCTGTAAATTATTTTTTGTAAGCCTTGAAGTTTTTAATAACCAATTGAATTGAACTCTAAATATGTCAGCAATCCTGCAGATCATAGCCTTCGTGTAATATTGTTTATTGTAGCGTGTTTGTGTTTTGTTTTATTTTGAAAAGCCATTATTTCTCAAAACTGACGACAGATGGATTTTGGAAAATAGGAAAATGATATAGGAAAATTGACATTTCACTGAAAACTACTATTTTTCTGAAAAACTTTGGGTTCCAAGCTTGAAAATGTGGGGTCATTTATTAAAATCCGTTCAGCCGTTTTCCGGTAATTTCCATTACCAGTTCAAATTATATATATAGATCGTACAGTGAAATTTTCTAAGAAGCAGCAGTGGATATCTGTTTTTACCATTCCAATGTCCGTAAGATGAATCTGCTACCGAATCTTCTTTTAACTTAAAATCGTTTTTAATCGGGGAAATTCTGTGTTAAATGTACTCACAAACATTATGTTAAAGAGGAACTGAGTTCAGAATTATTTACAGAAGATGTTATACGTATGATCTGTGTCCAGGTCAAAACATCTGAAGTTCGTACCCTTCTGAATCACACTACTGAGATATTAGAAATCTACTCTACTCGACTCAGTTTTATACAAATCGTGTTATAATAATCAATGCCGTCTTAGTACAGCCAGCGCAATGGATAGTTGGAGAACGTAATCACGCCGTAGGCTATTCTCTCCCCCTGCGGACCAACCACATGGGAGGCAAAGAGCATGTGATCATGCGTGACTGTTTACCTTCTCCAAATATCCATTGCACCCATTTTACAATGCGTTTCATACTCTCAGTGACAGAAAACTTGGAAAATACAAACATTACCTACGTGACTTTCATCTCGCCTCGTCTATGGCTCAAGAGCTAGCGTGCTGATCTTTCATCCATGCAGTCGGGTTCGACTTCCGACCAGATCGTGATGGAATTTCTGGTGGATAAAGCATAGATGATGCAGGGGGTTTTTTCCCATCAAATGCAGGGTCCTTAACTTATTAGATTACCTATTATTGCTACTGCTACTACTACTACTGCTACTACTACTACTACTACTACTACTACTACCACCATCACCACAACCGCCACTACTACTACTATTACTACTAACCACAAACAAAGAAATAAGACATCAAAGAACCATTATTTTATCGGTTTTATTTTAAAGATTCATCACTAAAAATCCATAAGGTCTCATTCCTCTCTTACTTACTTACAAATGGCTTTTAAGGATCCGGAGGTTCATTTCCGCCCTCATGTAGAGCAGCCATCGGTTCCTGTCCTGAGCAAGATTAATCCAGTCCCTAGCATCTTATCCTACCGCCTTCAATATATTTTAACATTATCCTTCCATCTACGTATCGGCCTCCCCAAAGGACTTTTTCCCTCAGGTCTTTCAGCTAACACTCTATATACATTTCCGGATTCATCCATACGTGCTACATGCCCTGCCCATCTCAAACGTCTGGATTTAATGTTTCTAATTATGTTAGGTGAAGAATACAATGCGTGCAGTTCTGCGTTGTGTAACTTCCTCCATTCTCATGTAACTTCATCCCTTTTAGCACCCCAAATATTTTCCTTAGCACCTTATCCTTAAACGCCCTTAATCTCTGTTCTTCTCTCAAAGTGAGAGTCCAAGTTTCATAACCGTACAGAACAACCGGTAATATAACTGTTCTATAAATTCTAACTTAAATTCTAACTTAAATTTCCAGTTTTTTTATTTCCATTTCGTACTATCTTCTGGTCACAAGACATAATCATATACTTTGTTTTTTCGTAGTTCACTTCCAAATCTTTCTCTTAACTTGCTTCTAGTAAAACTTCCGTGTTTTTCCTAATCGTTTGTGGATTTTTCTCCTAACATATTCACGTCATCCGTATAGACAAACAGGTAATGTAACCCGTTCTATTCCAACCCCTGTTTTTTTTTCGGACTTTCCTAATGGCATATTATAGAGCAAAGTTAAAAAGTGAGGTGCTTTAGCCCGCAGTGAATTTAAAAAACTTTAGACAGAAACTTGCCTATATGGACTCTGCTGTACATATACTGATTTAAAGATGTAAATACTTGATTTGGTTGTTATTTATTTGATGTAAATATTCCAAAAGTTTTAAATGTGAAAATCCTTTTAAACTGAGAGAAAGAAAGAAAGAAAGAAAGAAAGAAAGAAAGAAAGAAAGAAAGAAAGAAAGAAAGAAAGAAGGAAGGAAAGAAAGAAAGAAAGAAAGAAAGAAAGAAAGAAAGAAAGAAGGAAGGAAGGAAAGAAGGAAAGAAAGAAAGAAGGAAAGAAAGAACGAAAGAAAGAAAGAAAGAAGGAAGGAAGGAAAGAAAGAAAGAAAGATGGAAGGAAAGAAGGAAAAAAAGAAAGAACGAAAGAAAGATGGAAGGAAAGAAGGAAAAAAAGAAAGAACGAAAGAAAGAAAGAAAGAAAGGAAAGAAGAAGCAATATTTATTTGTAATACGGAAGAATTACACTCAGATCCACGATATGGCCAACAACTGGATACTGGACATGACATTAAGTGCGTAAAGATAGCAGGTGGCGGACCTTCTGGCCGTAAACGCCTTCTGCAGCGAGGCTGCGCTGTCATATCCAACTGAAAGAGAGTGGCCACATGATAACGACTATGGAATATTGTCTCCAAGTTTTATCACACACTGTTCTCTTCTCGTTTGCCGATACGAAAAGATAAGCTGGTTTTGGAGGAAGGCTGCAGCCAGAGCAATTTAGCTTTATGATAATGGAATGAGGCTCTCTTTGTTGTTGAATGCTCTCCACACACAAAAGTTTTGGTGTTTCATGTAGTTAGGAACGAGCATCCATATGCTAAAAGTTCTCGCATGCTTTCACAGCTACGGGCATCAACATATGGGTACGCTGTATCCGTATATCAGATGCAGCGTGCGTGTATTTCATGTAGGATAACTTTCCTAACTCGGAACAAACACGCTCAAGGTCACATAAATTCATACACTATGGCAGAATTTTGCACGGGAATATAATTAACGCTTTGTCAATGTGGGAGAAATTTAATTTACTCCTACTGTGACGTCAAAACGAAATACTCATAATTATTATGTATGAATCAATACTCCATTTCAGATGCTTTCATAAATCTATTTTTTTTATTTTATTTTATTGGGTTATTTTACGACGTTGTATCAACATCTAGTCTGCTGTCAAAAAATCTGAAAGTTAGAATTTATAAAACAGTTATATTGCCGGTTGTTCTGTATGGCTGTGAAATTTGGACTCTCACTTTGAGAGAGGAACAGAGATTGAGGGTTTTTGAGAATAAGGTGCTTAGGAAAATATTTGGGGCTAAGAAGGATGAAGTTACAGGAGAATGGAGAAAGTTACACAACGCAGAGCTGCACGCATTGTATCCTTCACCTGACATAATTAGGAACATTAAATCCAGACAATTGAGATGGTCAGGGCATGTAGCACGTATGGGCGAATCCAGAAATGTATATAGAGTGTTAGTTGGGAGGCCAGAGGGGAAAATACCTTTGTGGAGGCCGAGACGTAGATGGGAAAATAATATTAAAATGGATTTGAGGGAGGTGGGATATGATTCTAGGGACTGGATTAATTTTGCTCTGGATAGGGACCAATGGCGGGCTTATGTGAGGGCGGCAATGAACCCTCGGTTTCCTTAAAAGCCAGTAAGTAAGTAAGTAAGTATCAACATCTAGGTTATTTAGCGCCTGAATGAAATGAAGGTGATAATGCCGGTGAAATGAGTCCGGGGTCCAGCACCGAAAGTTACCCAGCATTTGCTCGTATTGGGTTGAGGGAAAACCCCGGAAAAAGCTTAAACCAGATAACTTGCCCCGACCGGGATTCGAACCCAGGCCACCTGGTTTCGTGGCCAGACGCGCTGACCGTTACTCCACAGGCGTGGATTAAATCTAATTAAGGGAACTGGATAATAATGCCCATGCGATTAGGGAATCAGGATAAACGTTTACTTGATTTTAGTTTTCAGAGTGAAATAAAAATTTCCTTCGTTGTACAATAAATCGTTTTGAATTCAGTGGTGTAAAAGACAACTATAGACCATTCGGTATCTCATGAAACCAACCTGCGCGTAAGGGGAAATAAGAAGTAAACTGACGTGAGGAGCTTTCCTTCCTCGCTACGCTTCTACTACCAGCTAGCTAGCTCGCTTACTCACCGTAAAGTTCTCACTATGAGCTACGGCGCACACAAGCATTTGGTTTCACGAGACAACTGATGATCTAAATGTTAATTTCTTATTAAAGTACAAAAGAAAGGACCTAACTGATAATCTGTTTTCTCACTTTGGTAAATATATTATCTCAATTTCCAGATTCACATTAATTGCTAAACACTTCACTCATACAGCTTGTACTTTTTTAAGTTATCAAGCAATGTACGTGTATTGTAAATTCTAAAGCAAAATTTAGTTAGACTAAGGGGTTAGGTACAGTTTACAGCAGTAAAATTTTTGGAAATATTCAACATTTTCTTCCTCCATTAGTGTATCGTGTACAATAATGAAAATTGGTATGTGTAGCACACTGTTCTTCTGCTATATGAAAAAATATTTTTACGGTTAAAAAAATTATTATTTTTTTTAATTCAAAATGTTGGCAGTTCACTGTGCAGTGATGAAGCATTTCCCTCATAACTCATAAACTTGTTAACTTTTTATGTTCTCTCTCATTTATTTTATTGCTGAAACTCATGTTTACAACATCATGCTCTTTCAACTACATTCCTTAATAAATAATATTCTTTTTTTTATTTTGTGTTAGAATAAAATACTGATATGTGACCATTTTTAAAAATGAATTTATTTTTAATCAATCTATCAAAGGTAGAGATGTGATCTTGCATCATATTGCAGATATGACATACATAAATACACATAAAAATGTCATCACAGAATGCTGGATAGTTTTTGAGTTATGTGGGAAAGGCTTCGTCACTGCACAGTGAACTGAATTAAAAAAAAAGTAAATACTTTTTTTAAATTGTAGAAATAGTTTTATCATATAGCAGAAGGACAGTGATTTACACATAATTTTCATTATTGTACAAGATACAGTAATGGAGGAAAAAAATGTATATTTCCAAAATTTTACTGCTGTAAGCTGTACCTAACCCCTTAAATATTTCATCCTTACTGAAACAAAAAATATTGAACTTTGATTACCAATTTTTGCCAGTTTTTCAATGCACATGTTATTTTTTCTCATGTTATGTGTGTGTTATTCATAAACCCGTATGTCTACTTTGTAGAAACCGACTGCAGAAAACACAGTAAAAATTTCATGTAAATATGTTCAGTAGTTTGAGAGAAAAATCTACTTAAGTTTAAAAAACATCAACTTACGGAAAACTGCATTAAAAAAAGAAGCCTATATAAATTACATGAGCCGCCAAATTTAAAGAGCCCATTTAAAGTCTTATCTACAGAGATATGCCCAAAAATATATATTGTATAGTTTTAAAGAGCAAGTTTTGTAATTTTTTTGAAACATGAAATACAAAATCGGATATGTGACCCCTAATCACTACCTATTGCTCTTAATGTCATAGAGCATGCTCAGATTTATGTTCCTCTCAAATAAAGCTTCAATTTTATCATTTGACTTGAAAAACCTATCACTCTTGACTCTGAGTTTCTCGATTCCCGAGACATTTTTCCACCAAATCACGTCTTCAAAATAGTGCTTCTCATGGTATGATAAACCTAAATATCTGCAAATAAAAATAATCAGAATTCAAATATACCTTATATAGATCTATTTTTTCATAAATAAACCTATGAAAAAATTATTGCTTGTAATATGCATTAAATGATTCTTAAATGACTTTGAGTTGTGTTAAAGTTTCAATTAATAGTCTTTAGTAGTGTTAAAATTACAAAAGTTTAAATTGTATTAATTCATAAGCGCTCGAAACAGCCAGTAGCTACCCTATGTCGGTAAGACTTCGATAATTACTATATATTATCTAAGTAAACTATATAAAAAGGAGTTTATTTGTACTTTCCCTTGAGTTCCAGCAATGAACATTGTCCCTCGTAGTTGAAAGTTGTCACATAATACAGTCCCCTATACCAGTCTGGCTCATGCAAAAGATACACGAGTCTAGGACGAAGTGAAGTAAGAACTGCCTAACTTCACAGAGAATACGGAAATTGGTTCATTGAAGCACTGTCTTCGTAGCGGGAGATTTTCCCACTGACATCGCACATCCTTCCCCTTCGCTATACTCTAACCCTGTTTATACTGTTTTCCCATCCATTTCCTCTTTTCAACCTTGAAAATGAAGACAGGTTGAACTGAAACATCGGCAGTTTGTTCCTCTTGAAAGGGAGAAAGTTGTCAACAAGTTTTCACTCCGTAAACCAATGGGATAAGTGAAGAAGCTTCCCTAGACTTTGACAAACACGTAACACTCAGCAAGAAGAGGCTTTATATATGAGAATGAGTGTTCTTATCACAGTGGTGTAATTTACAGAACGTATAAAATCATTTTAATCTGCTATCTATCGATGCTGTTTCAATTGCGAGTTGCACAGCTTCTGTTGAGTTGGTCATAGCAATATGAAGAGTCCACCGCAAGAATGATGGATGTCATTTGGAATAATTTTGCAGGAGAAGCAATTGAAAGTTTGAAATGATTAGCGCTCAAAGCTTAACTGTGATTTTCCGGTCATTACTGGACAATGACTATCAGTGTTAATGCCGTATAACTCTCTATGTACATTCTATATGTCTTAAGCTATGCATTGACAGTCTTGGTTCATTTTCGACAAGAATGTGACATTCATCATTCTTGCAGTGGACTCTTCATATGGATGGTATAGCGCTGGCCTTCTATGCCCAAGGTTGCGGGTTCGATCCCGGGCCAGGTCAATGGCATTTAAGTGTACTTAAATGCGACAGGCTCATGTCAGTAGGTTTACTGGCATGTAAAAGAACTCCTGCGGGACAAAATTTCGGCACATCCGGCGACGCTGATATAACCTCTGCAGTTGCGAGCGTCGTTAAATAAAACATAACATTTAACATTTCATTTCTCTTCATATGGAATAGAGCAAGATTCTGCATGGGATTGCCTGATAATTAATCTGTTTGCAGTTTGAAAAACCTCAGTAAATAGCCAAAGAGTAAAGATCCTTGACGAGACTGAAACTTGCCGCCTCAGAACGCAAGGAAAAATTCGTTAACCCTTTAGCTAATAGACGTACAGCTTTCACGAAAATTATGAGGGCCCTTCAAAAGTGATGTTTAACTCCTGACTTTTTTTACTAATGTGAAAACCTCTAATCTTAATGCACGGAATAAATGCCTCTGGAAAATGAAGTTTTCACTTTAAACTCAATCTCTGTCTTTCAAACTGTGGGTTATAGCCTATAACCATTTTTCTAGTATGTAAACTTATTGAAAAATTACATTTTTTTTGCAGGAAAAAATTAATTACTCCAGGATTAGTGTACATAGATCAATGAATTATGGGATAGATTATACGGCCACCAAGTCACTCAAATGAGTGCGCTCCTTGTGTGATGACAATTGACTTAATTTGTGGCAATATAATATATCGAACATGGAGTAAGGCAAAATACCTAAGGAGGAAGATTCGACCTGGTGTTGTGGATTGAGCCTCGGCGCAGCTCAGTGGTTAGAGAGCGCCTAGTACGAAGACCTGAGGACCCGGGTTCGATTCTCGGCGCCGGAAGCGAATTTTCCTCCATTAATAACTAATGGTATCGAATTTAAGTACCTAGGTTCACTAGTTACCTCAGATAATAATGTGAGTGCAGAAATCCAACATAGACTCCTCATAACAAATGGATGCTATCATGGACTCCAAAAACAGTTACGATCACATGACATCATCCTCAACACTAAGTGCAAATTATATAAAACATTAATAAGACCAGTCCTGCTTTATGGATCTGAAACCTGGGCAATTGGCAGTGCCGACAATTGTAGGCTGAGTATATTCGAGAGAAAGGTTCTGGGGACGATATATGGACCACTAAATGATGAGGGCAGTTGGAGGAAAAGATATAGGGGAAGGTGTTGTACCTTGGGTCAGTTGTACCTTGGGTCATTCATCATTTCTCTGCCGTCTGTGTTTTGAAAAATGAAGTATTACAATCAAGTTGCATATTTGTACACAAGAGTCCTCTCACAAAGCTTGGTTATCTTCAGATACAGTGGTTTGCTTTCTTTGTGAAGAAATTTGTTTTTGATCTCAGAAAGTATTTTGTTTGTAGTATGTTCTTTATTTTTTTACGGGGCTGTGTTATAATTCAAGACATATCCAATAGTAAGGTAAGATCTTTGATTCTTTCTTGTTCGAATGGTATATTAGGTTATTGTTAGAATATAACCTAACTTTTGAAACATGATGTTCAGTTCACAATGAGCAGTAGTTGTACCTCGGTCCACTTGAAGCGTTGTACCTTGGGTCGACCCAAGGTACAACATTGAACTGATGATGAGCAGAAGTGTACAAATCATTATACATTATTAGTTAATTTAATATAGTTTATTGCTCAATATGTTGGAAATATTATATCGTCATACTTTTATTTTTATAGAACCATGCCAAGAGACAAGAATGGAAAAAAGCGGGAAAAAGTAGATGTAGAAGCACTTCGCATGGCTATATAGGATGTGTTAACAAATGGAACTAAAATGCGAACTGCTGCCAAAAATTTTGATATTTCGAAAACTACGTTGTCTAGGCACTTAAAACATATGCAGGATTCTAATGAAAATGAGTTTGTGTACAGAGCTAACAGTGATGTGAAGAAAGTGTTTACTTTGCCACAAGAGATTTAATTTGTAGAGTATTTGAAATAGGCAGCAAGGCTACATTACGGTCTAAATAGAAATGAAGTTCTGAAACTTGCATATCAGTATGGATATGAAAAGAATTTGGCTATTCCAGAGAACTGGAAAATCGAGAAAAAAGCTGGCAACATGTGGCTTAGTCATGAGGCTACCACCTCCCTACCAACAAGGTTAATCTAAGAGACAAACTTCCCAACTACAATTCGCAGTTGATTTCAGTAGTTATGGTGTTAAGTAGAACGATTTTGTGTTTGTTAGCTGCTTAAAATGCATTATTGCATGAACATGTTGCAAAGCAATTGTATCTTTATTTTGTTTCGTATTATATTCCAGAAGTTTCGTGATTTTTAGATATGTACACTTTGCATTCATATTTATGTTTATCCACAATTTGTATTCTTGTTCCTTTTCTTGTAGGCTAAATTTATAATGTGACCCAAGGTAAAACATCGGGTGACCCAAGGTACAACCTCATGTTGTACCTTGGTCCATTATACTTGTATACATTTAATTGAATATAAAAATTATCAGAGTAATTAAATTCGTAATTAAAGATTACCAATGATATCTCAAAGAGTAGCTTCATCTTATTTTATAATTTGGACAACCTAATAATCATAATATGGTAAAAATAGAAACTAAATGTAAAAATGACTCAAGGTACAACACCTTCCCCTACCTATGAATTATACCAACTTTTTAAAGAACCAGATGTTTGCAGAGAAATTAAAGCTAGGAGAGTCAGGTGGCTGGGCCGTATCTGTAGGAAGGATAAAAATGATCCTTGCAAGAAATTGACTCTCACTATACCTTTTGGCACCAGAAAAGTAGGGAGACCTCAGCTAAGATGGCTGGATGAAGTGGAGAAGGATATAATAGCAGCAGGTGTTAGAGGATGGAAAACAAAGGTGTTGGATCGAAGGACATGGAAAAGCATCGTTGGGGCGGTCAAGGCCGGAACCCAGCTGTAAAACCAAAGAAGAAGAAGAAGAAGAATAACTAATGGTAACCGTAACATTCAAGGGTGTTCTGCAATAACAAGGTATGTGTAAGAAATGGGTTTTTGGCAGTAAGTAAAAATAGCATTGTTTTCATTAACAAAGAAAGGCCTTTGCAAATCTACGTTTTTTAATTAGTATTATTCATAGTTAAGGCCTATTTATATAAGTTTTATGTATTATTCGTCACAATCTCGTTATTGAATTTGTAATTTTGATACATTAACGGTGGTGACTATAGGCCTAAATATGTATGTGTACATACCTTGTTATTGCAGAGCGCCCTGCAATTCTGTAGGAACAAACAATTAATTTTTACATAGTCCATGTTGAATCTTTCGTACACTACTTTTAACACTCGAATATAAATAAATGATTAAATGGCGATCTTACTGGTGTTAATTACGTAAGCATGTGCGGCTTACAGCTGTTTCGGTGCTATTCGACACCATCCTCAGAGCCTACTGGATCTCGGCGCTATTTCAACTTCGCTGCCTGTTGTGTGAGTGCGTTCGTGTGATGAAGAGTTGTGCCAAATAGTGTGTGTTCTGAAATTGATCTGTGTGTTGAGAATTTGATTGGGGTGTATTTTAGTGTATCTGTATATTTAATATTGTTCTAGTGTGTTCAGTTTTTGGTTTTAGGGTTGTATGTGTAGGATTTCCATGTCTGTATTTATGTTATTGTATGTGTGGTTAGCATTAGTTATGTGTTCGGCATATGTAGATGAACACTGGAACTTGAAAACAATAACTCCATAAATTTCCTGGACATCACCATAACAAAAGTTGTCAACAAACACACCTACAAAAATACATAAAACCAACCACCACCACCACCACACACATACACAACACATCTAATCACCCCACACAACACAAACATGCTGCATTCAGGACAATGGTACACATATTAGTCAACATACCCATGAGCCAACAACACTACAATGAAGAAGTGAACACAATCAAATACATAGCACAAGAAAATGGTTACAACCCAAACATAATAGACAACATCATAAGGAAGACAAAACAAAAATACAAAAACACACAAAACACAACACAAACACAAGAACACAAGAAATATATCACACTAACATACGAAAACAAAAACACACACAACATCGCATCCTCATTCAGAAAACAGAAATACAACATAGCATACAGAACAGAAAACACACTACAAAGACATCTCAACACACAAACAACGCAAACAAATAAATACAATCACACAGGCGTATACAAACTCACATGCAATAGTTGCCACAGTTTCTACATTGGACAGACAGGCAGATCATTACAAACTCGATACAAAGAACACATTAAAACAATAACCAGAGGACACAATACATCTACATATGCCGAACACATAACTAATGCTAACCACACATACAATAACATAAATACAGACATGGAAATCCTACACATAGGCCTAGAACCCAAAAAACCAAAAACTCAACACACTAGAACAATACGAAATATACTGTACAAACACACTAAAACACACCCCGATCAAATTCTCAACACACAGATCAATTTCAGAACACACACACTATTTGACACAACTCTTCATCACACGAACGCACCCACACAACAGGCAGCGAAGTTGAGATAGCGCCGAGATCTAGTAGGCTCTGAGGATGGTGTCGAATATCACCGAAACAGCTGTAAGCCGCACATGCTTACGTAATTAACACGAGTAAGATCGCCATTTAATCAATTATTTACTTTACATAGTTTTTTTTTTGTTGAGTAGTTGATGTTTAACTAGACGAGACTATGTGAAATTGCGCAAAAAACTGCAAAGAATAAAAATAGTTGTGATAGCGTAGCAACTGTAGCTCCTAGATATTGGTAATAAAATTTGGCTGGAAATAAGAGCGAATGCTAAACAGTGCCTCGCGGTAGCGAACCGTAGATTTGACACGCTTGTTGGAATTGACACAGAGTTGCAAATGGAAGATAGGCTAATGCAAGCCAGACCGAGCCGTCGGCAGTTGCTGCAATATTCATCGGGGCGCAGACGACGATGAAATGTTAGTTCATCCTTTTTAAGTTATTGTCAACAGAGCCCAGCAGCTCGGCCCTCCATTACTGCGATGCTCTGAATAATTAACTCGCGTATGAATGATGCGGTCGCGCGGGCTGCGTCCAGCCTGTGTTTTCTGGTTCTCACTTTGCAGCGAGTTCTGGCTCAAGGCTCCTCAGAACAGCCGTAACTCGAGTCATCCAGCAGCTTATAGCCTGGAACCTGAATGTAACGATATAGGCCTACCTGATTCTTTTCCTTATTATGAAAAAATCACCGTATTACCGCTATCATAAATTACTCATGAATTATGCTTGTCGTATTTCGGTTACAAGTACAGGAATTCAATTAATCATTCATTAATTAATTTATTCATTCACTCATTTAGTATTTTATTTATTTATGTATTTATTTACTAACTTATTTATTTATTCATTTATTTATACATTTATTTACTTGTTAATTAATTTATTTAATTATTTATTTATTTTTATTTATCTATTTATTTATTTGAATATTTATTTATTTACTTATTTATTTCTGTATTTATTTATTTGTTTATTTATTTACTTATTTATTTCTGTATTTATTTATTTGTTCATTTATTTATTTACTTATTTATTTTTTGTTTATTTATTTATGTATTTATTTATTTGTTCACCTATTTATTTATTTACTTATTTATTTCTGCGTTTATTTATTTGTTCATTTATTTATTTACTTATTTATTTTGTGTTTATTTATTTATTTCTGTATTTATTTATTTGTTTATTTATTTACTTATTTATTTCTGTATTTAATTATTTGTTCATTTATTTATTTACTTATTTATTTTGTGTTTATTTATTTATTTATGTATTTATTTATTTGTTCATTTATTTATTTATTTACTTATTTCTGCGTTTATTTATTTGTTCATTTATTTATTTACTTATTTATTTTGTGTTTGTTTATTTATTTATTTATGTATTTATTTATTTGTTCATTTATTTATTTATTTACTTATTTATTTCTGCGTTTATTTATTTGTTCATTTATTTATTTACTTATTTATTTTGTGTTTATTTATTTATTTATGTATTTATTTATTTGTTCATTTATTTATTTATTTACTTATTTATTTCTGCGTTTATTTATTTATTCATTTATTTATTTACTTATCTATTTCTGTATTTATTTGTTCATTTATTTATTTAATTATTTATTTGTGTATTTATTTATTTGTTCAATTATTTATTTATTTATTCATTAATTTACTTATTTATTTCTGTATTTATTTATTTGTTTATTTACTTACTTATTTCTGTATTGATTAATTTCTTTATTTATTTACTTATTTATTTCTGCATTTATTTATTTGTTTATTTAGTTACTTATTTCTGTATTGATTTATTTCTTTATTTATTTAATAATATATTTCTGTATTTAATTATTTGTTCATTTATTTATTTACTTATTTGTTTTTATGTTTATTTATTTATTTATATACTTATTTATTTGTTCATTTATTTATTTACTTATTTATTTCTGTGTTTATTTATTTGTTCATTTATTTATTTATTTCTCTATTTCTGTATTTATTT
The DNA here is from genome assembly GCF_040183065.1 of Periplaneta americana. Taxonomy (NCBI): domain Eukaryota; kingdom Metazoa; phylum Arthropoda; class Insecta; order Blattodea; family Blattidae; genus Periplaneta; species Periplaneta americana. The sequence goes on from NC_091123.1 coordinate 39,053,213, forward strand.
GTTCATTAATTTATTTACTTATTTATATATTTATTTATTTGTTCAATTAAATATTTATTTCTGTGTTTATTTATTTGTTCGTTTATTTATTTACTTATCTATTCCTGTATTTATTTAGTCATTTCTTTATTTACTTATTTATTTCCGTATTTATTTATTTGTTCATTTATTTATTTACTTATTTATTTTTGTGTTTATTTGTTTATTTATTTCTGTATTTATTTATTTGTTTATTTATTTAGCTATTTGTTTCTGTATTTATTTGTTTGTTCATTTATTTATTTACTTATTTATTTCTGTGTTTATTTATTTGTTCATTTATTTATTTACTTATATATTCTTGTATTTATTTGTTCATTTATTTATTTATGTATTTATTTATTTGTTCATTCATTTATTTGCTTATTTATTTCTTTATTTATGTATGCATTTACTTGTTAATTTATAAATTTATGTATTTATTTATTTATTTACCTACTTATTTATTTAATTTTTAAGTGTTAACATAAAGAGATTAAACCAAATTATAATGTTCCATAATATTAATTATTACTTAGGCCTAGTAAAAAATAAAAATATACGTATTTATAAATATATGGAAACAAACACAAATGTAATTATATAAGTATTCATTCGTTCATAGTGTTCTGCCCAAGGGCAGGTCTTTCACAGCAAATCCAGTATTCTCCAATCTTTCCTATTATCTGCTTTCCTCTTTGTCTCCGGATATGATCCACATATCTTAATGCCGTCTGTCATCTGATATCTTCTTCTGCCCCAAACTCTTCTCCCGTTCACCATTCCTTCCAGTTCATTCTTCAGTAGGCAGTTTCTTCTCAGCCAGTGACCCAACCTTAGGAACCTTTATACACACACACACGGACGCAACACAACTCACAATCAGCTAGACTGAAATCGGCAACGTTGTGATCGCAGTTGTATTGTACTTGCAGGTACACTCACAGTTTGTCAAACCTGCTAACAAAAGTATTAAAAGGTTGACTAGTTGCCTGCATGTTAGCATAATGGAACCTTCCTAGCCGACAGTCAAGGCAAAAATGAAGAATCCGTTATTGTGGTAATACTGGAGAGTGGTTCTTCTATTGGTCGCGATCCCCAAACACACCCCCTCAGATACTTACGGGGGATTGGTCACTAAATGACGCGGGAAGGGAGGAGAGAGAAGAAAGAAAAAGAGAGATTCCAGAAGTTGGCGTGTTTTACGGGGTTTCACTTGAAATTGTCAAACTATACTTTTTATCTTTCTGGTCAGTTTTATCATGATTCTTTTTCTTCACCCACTCTTTCCAACACAGCTTTATTTCTTATTCTGTCTCTACATTTCACATTCTCCATTCTTCTCCATATCCACATTTCAAAGGCTTTTATTCGATTCTCTTCATTCTGTCATAGAGCGTATTCCGAATCTCACCTGTGAGCAATCCAATGGCATCACGGTGTTCCGAATTCCACCGATGACGTCATTGATGCTCCACCGATGTCGCACCGGTGTCATCAACTTGCAGAGGTGGTGGCAGTCTCCATCAGCCGCCATCAGTGAATCTGATTGATTCTTGTATAGGGCGGGAATTAGCAGACGAATAACATCGTGCACTGTTGTGTCATGGCGGTGTGTTCTGCTTTAGTTCTGCTGTATTGTTTGTAATGAGCACAACGTAAAAACAATATGCTAATGGCTTATGAGCGAAAATGTCAACGGACCAGTTATTACTACCGGTTCAAGAAATAAGTTGTTTATGATCTCTTTTATTTGAACGAGATGGCAGTACGGAATTTTCGCAAAATTTTGCTAGCGTAGCACAGATAACCACTTACACAGTCGCCATGACAGCATCGATTCTTCCAGCAGTTTTGTTCCTTATTTTCGTTGCAACATGACGTCATTGATGCCACCGGACCGGTGAGATTCGGAATACGCTGATAATGTCCACGTTTCTGCCCCATACAATGCCACATTCCACACAAAGAATTTCACCAGCCTCTTCGTTAGGAAGACCTCCCTCAAAGAACGTTGTATATCAACGGTTTTTGTATATGATATACAACGTTCTTTGAGGGCGGTCTTCAGTTCTTAAGACACAAAAATATAAAGGAACAGAAGGTGAATAGTCAACAGCAAAATGCAATGAATATAAATTTTAATACAAAAGTTAATCTTATATGATTCAGTAGTCCGAATAGTTCAAAGCCTGGGTATGCAGCGACCCTTAGTGCAGTCAGCCGGTGTGGGTTTGGGTATGCATCTAGCTTGATGGTTAGCGCAATAGTTCGTAAAAGGTCGGAGTGCTGTGTCATAGTGCCTCTCCTTCTCGAAAATACCATTCCATTCCACTATGAACAGTGTTTTCTGCTACTTGCCAACAGTAATTTAGTATAATGCAGGAATCATACATGGAATGTTTATATTTGTACTGTAGTCTAGCTAATGAGAAATGAAGGACTATAGATTGCCGAGTCAAGCACATCTGCTCAAACAACATTAATAAATAGCAATATCCACTCACATGAAAATTTTACTCTTTTTGCCATACAGTTCGAATTTGCAGAGCTATTATTTTTTTTTATTTCAGCTTCCTTTTACAGTATTTACTTGCGTACGAATTTTCAAGTTGATTATTTATTGTTAATAAAATAACATGGACAAAAATACAATCTTAGTTCTTCCCTGAAGGAGTAAAAAACTCGTGCTCAGGGAGATATCTAAACACAAAGATAATTATTTGACACAAACTGGGTCAAGAAAAAAATTACAGGAATAAATTAAATTTAAAAATACAATTTCAATTTTAACAATTTAAGTCATACAAATACATATACATATTAAATCAACATATATTCTTTAAAAATTAAATTCCTAACGCTAATTTTGAAATTTCTGATACTAAAATTTCCCAAATTTTGGTATTTATCATTTATTTTATTGTATAACCTTGGACCAAAGTAGGTACCATGGCTCAGAGCTGTGCTTGTGAAACACTTTGGTTCCTCTAGTCGTATAAAATCGGATCTTTTATTTCCATATTTATGATGATACAATTTGAATTCATTACGGTTTTTATGTATGAAGTTTAATAAGGCAATATAATAAATCTGTTTAATTTTCAAAACATTAAAATCAGTAAACAAAAGCTCGGATGAGTAATCAATTGGTTTATTAAGGCATATTTTAATAATTCTTTTCTGAATAAGTATTGGTAAGTATTATAAGTAAGTTTCTTGTTTTCACTCAGAAAATTAGAAAGATCTACAGTGGAACACGATACAGAATACTGGAAGTAAACTGAATCACGGATTGTAAATATCACAACATGAAACGAATAGCAGGTTTACAGTGGCATTACGTGAGCAGGGCAATAAATTTCATGAATGACATAAATGTTCAGAGATGAAATAAAAGTACAAGTCTGAAGAGACATATCGACAATTTCCGTACGTCCCGAGCTAGAATGATGGTCGGAGGAAGAAGAAACCTGCGAACATTTCACTAGGGGAACTTTTGTAGAAAGGATACTCCAAATCTAGTTCGAAAAAATTTCATATTCATTTACAATTGAGGGGCTGGGTGCAAGAAGGGCATTTTAGAGGATGTGTCCTTTTTGAGTAAAACACTTTATTGTGTTCTCTGATCTGTTATGCATACGATCACCAAGTTGTAGTTCAATACTATGATCATAGAGGTCAGGAGTGCCTAAAATGTAAAGGTGTGTATAGATAACATTATTACGGTTTGAATTTTCAACATAAATTTTCTCAAAACTTGCATTTGAGAGAAGTGCCTTTCTTGCACCCAACCCCTCAATTTAGCTTATATATATAGACAAGTATAATACGCGGAAGAACTATGAATGTAGTTTTACTGAAAATGAAAATAAATCGACGGGCAAACTCAAAAGAGAAACAACTAAAAAATTTTGAGAAACTTGTATTTTAAAGTTTTATGGTACTGTGAAAAACCCAAGGACCACTCAATTTACTCCAAATTCTGTTAATGATGTCTTTTATTTGCTATAAGTTTCAAATTAGAGTACTTTAATTGTTTTACAGCAAAATGAAGGTTTTTAAATTTTAAGTTGTTTCCATTTTGAACTAGCCCGTCAAAACTATACGATTGACAAAATTAATAGCGTAGAACATCGTTTCTCAAACTATGGTCCTCGGACCACCTGTGGTCCTCGAGGTCTGCCCTTGTGGTCCTTCGAAAAAGACAGAAGAAAAAATAAAATTCAAACGAATTGCGTATCACACTATAGCTTAAAATCTCAGAGTTTGGAAATGACACATGGCAATCGAATTCACTTTTCTTCCAGTACTGCATTTTATGAAATTTATTACCCCTACCCATCTATCGACTTCCCACTCTATTCTCAGCAACAAAAGAGGGATTTAATGTGCTATATGCGTGGTGTTTCTCGACATCTTTTCCCTGCATATCTGGCGCCGCGCCTGTAATCCAGTCAGGGACCACCCGAATTCATAACAGAGGACCAAAGTACCGAAGCTTAATTCAATTTTAAAATGTAAGTGTACTAGCATTAAAATATGCTAAGAAAATGATAAATTTGTTTTCGAAAGGAACAAGAGTAAGGTGGTCCGCGGAACTGTTGTGACTTTAAAAAGTGGTCCCAACCTCAAAAAAGTTTGAGAAACGCTAGCGTAGAAAGTCTACAACTCAACCGTTTCCTTGTGTGGACCTCGCTTCTTGTCAGTTTCTCATAAAAGTTAAAAGCTAGACCTATTCCGTTTTAAGCCATGAAGACACACAGGGTAGCGAGAGGTTAAGGCTCCTTACTGTACTGGCAATAGGCATTAATAGCAGTAGGGATGTCAGTTCTACGTCCTGGTCGCCTTTACCGACAAGGAAATGCCCATGGTTCTCATTTCTGTAAGAGGCTGAGTAAACCTCAGGACCATAGTGCGGTCGAACGGATTCGATCATTGTAGAATATCCATGAACCCATCGGAAATCGAACACGCGATCTTTCGGCTTGTAGCACAATCCTTTAATCACGACGCTATCGAGCAGTGAATGTGAAATATTGATTAGAAACCGTTACAAGGCAGGAGGGGCAAAAAGGGATGAACTAGATTATGAAAATAATGTGATAATATTTATTTTATTTATTTATTTAATCTGACAGCTAGCTCATATAAATACAAAAAAGAAATACAGACGCTAATGAAAATAATATAAATTCAATTAAAGCCCTATAGAGGGTCAACAGGGTCAAAAGAACACTTCAGAGTTCTCATCGAGCTAATACAAGAAAAAAAAGGAAAGAAAACAGATAACTGATAATAATAATAATAATAATAATAATAATAATAATAATAATAATAATAATAATAATAAATACATTACATATTAATTGTCAATTTTACAACAGCATAGTTACAATATTTACTATATGCCATGGGTTAAGCCGAAGTTACGCAACCTGACAGGTGTTCAACAAGCAATTTCATGAACTAGAATGTGATTTTTTATTTTAAATTTGAATTTTGATATTGTCCGACAGTCTCTGACATGGTCAGGGATAGAATTCCAGAGGTGTGGAATCGATATGCTCAAAGATGATGAGTAGAAGGATGTTCTGTGCAGAGGAATAGAGAGAAGGTACATGTTCCGGGTTCGAGGTAGTGAAAGGTAAACAAAACCAGATGCTTGGTATGACGATTCTGATTAAGAAAATGGGGGCAGAAGTAGAAGAACGACGTTATGATGATGATAACAGAAAGGATGATCTCATAGTGAATCCTCGTGCTGAAATGACAACATAGAATTTGGATTGCCAGTCCTCTCTTACGCGGTAGTTCGGATTATCAGTCCAGATCTGATTCAAAACCAAGAGCGGTGTAGCCTACTAATTGGGCGACGAAAATAAACCCGGAATGGCACAGACTGAAATGTATGTACGTTACGGTGTTTGCTCATTACTCCAACACGATTTTGTGTGTTCCAGCTGAGTTTCCGTTTTAATTGTCTTTAATGTTTGCTGAGCTGTGATTGATTATACATTGTTCACGGCTTCGGAGAAAAGGATTCGAAAAAAGGTCGTGTTGTGAATGAAAGGAAATACTGAGAAATTTAAGAGATTGGTTGCTGACAGAATTTGCAAACAAGAGCGGAGAAAAAAAGAACCCATTCAGGGAAACTTAACTGCAATTCTGAATACAGATTGTGTGAACAATTAATATCATTCGGTTTATCTTATGAAGATGAACATTAAGGCGACAGAAGGGGCTTAGTTCTATATATTACTCATCCCAGAAAGCTTCGACTAAGGATTAAATCCAAAAACTGTTGTTATATTATTATTATTACCGTATTTTCTCGAATATTCCACGTCCTCGAATAAACCGCGCATTTCACTTTTGAAAGACAAAATTAAAAAATAAAATAAAAATCAAACAAACACAAATTACAAAAATAAAACTTTCAACAAATATATTCACGAGAAATTAAAAGCAACTAAAAACAAATACATTTCAGTTAAAAATAAATGCATTTTTTCCTGGAACAGGACGAATTTCAAACCCATATTATATGCACGCAATGCACACATGTCAGTTGTCGTACATAGTACTCGTAAACACGATATCCTGCAACATTAATAAGATGCGTCATGATTTCCATGTTCCTCCGCAGCTTTGATAATTTTAAGTCTTTTGCTGTAAATTTAATAATGAATCTCAATCTCATACCTTTAGCGGTAAAGATTTTCAGAATTAAAAATATAAGACGAACTTCATTTTGACACATCTAATGCTAATCCAAAGGTCATTTAACAATGTTAAGAATTGAAATACCCGTGCCGGAATTTAATGGCATGCACTACCACCCTAAGAATTCCGCAGGAGGAAAAGTAAGCAATTTTGCCAACTTCATTTCGAATAAGCCGCGCACCCCTAATTTTTACTTGTGTATTTCGGAAAAAAAGTGAGCGGTGTATTCGAAACAATGCGATGTATTATTATTATTATTATTATTTTTCATTTAAAGACTGTTATATAAGCCATAATAGGCTAAAAGAAGTTATCTCTAATAACGAATGACAATACGCTGCTGAAATTCTGCAGGTAAATTGACTTTGTGGCTCAATGGATAGAGCACTATCTTAAGATAACCGCTGACCTGAGTTCATATCCAGTACGTGCTTGACTCAGTATCAATGATCCTTCGCTGCTGATCAGCTAGACTTAGGCCCACATAGAAAATACAGAAGCGAATTCAATAAATTAGTTACACAATGGAAACTGTAACATGGATTTTTATCAAACGACTCTTAAAATCAAACGTACCAAATCTCACGATTATTGTCTTCAAACTCACACATAACACACATCAGATGCTCTTCTTTCTCATTGTTATCAGCTTGCATCATTTACCGCTGTTAGCGCCACATACAAACATTATTGCCACTAATTATTGAATGACCCATGTATAAAAATAATATGTATCTTTCCTCTAGCAATGATTGCCGAAGCCTTGAGGAAGAAAGGTCTCACTGTGCACGAAGAAGTCCATGGCATCTCTCAAGAGGGATCCTGTCGGCGAATTGACATGCTTGCCATTCCACCAGGCTCTACATCCGCCTACATTATCGACCCGACAGTCAGGTTCGAGACACAGAAACAACAGCCCGCTGAAGTCCACATAGAAAAATGCAGAATTTATGAGCCCACAGTTCCATTCTATTTGGAGAAATATCACCTCACCTTCATTGAAGTAGTTGGGCTAATGGTTGGCGCTAGGGGCACAATACCTCGCCTCTTTGTCAGTTTCTGCAAGAAGTTCCAGCTGAACAACGACTTTATTCGTGATGTTTCCCTTACTGCTATCAGAGGATCGCTTGCCATTTTAAAATATCACCTGTACTTTGTTTCCTAAAAAGGAAAAACTTTGTTTGAATGTGTAATCTGTTTGTTTATTATGTTTAGACCTGTTATATGTATGCTATTATCCATCCTGTACTTAATTTCCCCTTTTTGTTCGTTCCCCACATTTGTCTTTTGTGGTCTGTTTTTGTTTTCACTCTGTGTGTTATGCTCTGTCCAATGAGGCAGTCCATTTATTGGGAAAGCTGAAAGAGTGTCTTTCTTCTTCTTCTTCTTCTTCTTCTTCTTCTTCTTCTTCTTCTTATTATTATTATTATTATTATTATTATTATTATTATTATTATTATTATTATTATTTGTTTTCTTGCTTTGACGAATACTACCACCTCTCAAAATATTGAATGTTTCTTTTAACACACTGTATATTTACGTAATAAATTCTGTGTTGGAATAACTTTTCTTAGGTGGTTCTCAGCCAGATGGGTTGGATTGTTGCTTCTAAGCTTTCGATGGCTAGCTCTGCTATCTTCTTCAGTCTGAGAACCCGAGAAAAATTAGTCCATATCCAACGCCGGGAAAGCGTCAAGTCCTACAAGTTCTGTATTACTTCAACGCTAGCACGACAGACTTCTCTCTTCGACAATTACGAACACAAGTGATGAACCACAGGATCGCAGCTCAGACAATATAAGAGGCATCAAGCACTTGAAGTGACTACTTCTTCCGTGTAGACAGACGTCAGGTGTCTAGTTTGCTTGTCAAGCACTTGACGTGGTTATACTTGATCCGTATGGATGAGTCTTTACTTTTAGCGGGAAGATCGTTCACTTGGCTGTGATATCCGGAGATTTTGTACTCAAACGTAGTTAATGTATCTGTTTCTTACCAATAAACTAACTTCAACATTTGCCAAAAAATTTTCAACTTGTGCTTTTATGAATTTGAAAAAGTATGTAGGTCTATTGCATGTAATATTTGTGCATTTGTAACTGATTTTAGATTTTGATTAATGTTTATGAAATTGGTGATGGACGCGGTGATGAATCATGGTATGTAAATTTCCAATCCGGCATTTGTTTTTGTCAACTAAGGGAAACCATGGAGAACCCACGTCAGATTGGGCGGCCACTGGGTTTGCAAATAAGTTATGCAATTAGGGAAAACCGTCAATTTCTAAGTTCTTGTGTTAGCGAATGTAAACAGTGTTCTATTTTTTTATTTTGCCTTCTGTGTCTTCATTATCGTCGTGTATTACAGGCGCTATGTCCGCTTCAGGTTTTCAGTTAAGAAACAACAGAGATATTTTAATGAATTACGTTATGCATAATAATTTGTGTATTACTCATACAATTTCAACAACAGGAACAGTCTCCGAACAGGAGTTTGCTCTTTCAGGGTACATTTAGCCTATATTAACGTTTTATTATTAAATAAATAAATCAACAAATAATAAAAAGTAGGTAAGTAAATATATAAATAATAAATAAATAAATAATAAAAAATAGGTAAGTAAATATATAAGTAATAAAAAATAAATAAATAATAAATATGTAGGTAAGTAAATATATAAATAATAAATAAATAAATGCATAAATAATAAAAAATAGGTAAGTCAATATATAAATAAATAAACAAACAAATAAATGAATAATAAAAATATAGACAAGTAAATATAATAATAATAATAATAATAATAATAATAATAATAATAATAATAACAATAATAATAATAATAATTTATTTAACCTGGCAGAGTTATGGCCATACGGCCTTCTCTAACACTCAACCAGGAGTAAACTGCGTAAAAAAAATACTAAAAATTTACAAAGTACACTACAATTTTATACACAAAACTGAATAAGATAATATTAATTAAATGTAAACAACAAGTAAGTAGAAATCAGACATAATATATAACATACAGAAGGAAAGGAGAAAGTATAATAAAATATGAACAGCAGGTCAAAATAAATGAGACATATAAAGTATAAAAAATAAGACAATTATTGATAATAATAATAATAATAATAATAATAATAATAATAATAATAGTAACAATAATAAGAATAGTAGTAATAAAATAGTGCAGTACAAAGCATACAATGAATACAATATTTTCAAGGACACACAGTAAGGAAAATTATGATTATATATAGCTCAACTTATCACGTTATAGATATACCATTATCGAAAAATATGAAAACAAAAATATAAAATAAGTTAAATATCACTAGAACAGAAAGAAAAATGTGAATACGTGGTAACATGCAATACAACACTTGTCATAATAGTAAGTTAGTTTGGCAACTCATCATAAGATAATTTTCCAACTTGGATTTGAAAGATTTCAATGTTCGGCAGCCCTTGACTTCAGGCGGCAGAGAGTTCCAGTGACGAGAGGTAGCAACAGTGAGAGATGAGAAATACAAAGATGATGTGTGAAATGGAATTTCTAGCTTGTTATCGCGTTGTGATAGAGTATTAATATTATGATAGCGAGAGAGAGTATGAAAATAAATATATAAATAATACATAAATAAATAAACAAATAAGTAAATAATAAAAAGTAGCTAAGTAAGTATATAGTCTAAGTAATAAAAAATAAATAAATAAATAATAAAAATGTAGGTAAGTAAATATATAAATAATAAATAAATAAACAAACAAATAAATAAATAACAAACATGTAGATTAATAAACATATAAATAATAAATAAATAATCAATAAGTAAGTAAATAAATACATAATAAATAAATAAGTAAATAATAAATAAATAAATAAATAAATAAATAAGTAAATAAATAAATTAGTAAATAATTAAATAAATAAATCAATAAATAAGTAAATAATTAAATAATAAGTAAATAAATAAATATTTCATTCACGAAGAAAATTCAGCTAAAACCTCATATCACCATAGTCTTAGGTCGTATTTTGAGTCCTCAAATCTCGAATTAAATATGAAGCATGCTAAATGCTAGACAATCAAGCACAATACTGAGGCAAATTAAGCAGCTGGAGAAAACGTTATATTAAAGTGTAACTTAGAGTAGAAAAACGTATATATAAGAAGTCTTGCCGAATAGTCAATTATTGGATAGGATTACCAGATAGAATAGAAGTCGAGGTGAGACAATAATGATGTGGGTGGGATACAGCTGGTGGTGGAGATTCGATTTTCGATCAGTTCGTGCGGAATCCCCACTTAATCCAGCGAGAGTATTTTCGTAGAATTATCCTGTCACACCCAATCTGCCTGCCCCTGACATGTATCGGATTAAGTCATAGTTAAATAAACTGCATTAAGTATTCTGAAAGACATGGTCATGCTCTGCAATCCGGATGGATACAAGGTACTGTCATCATTATAGTAGAGAATTAAGTAGCGGGATTGTTTGCTTCTGTAATATATGAAAACAGACAGGCGATGTAACACAATAACTTACATACAATTTTATTTTTCTATTAATAATGAAGTTTGTACGAAGACTTTCTCTTTTAATACCGTATATTTCGATGCAAAACATTTTTCAATTGTGGTTCACGGAAGCGATATTAACTGATACTTGAGGGTGTGGTTTTGTGGTGATTATATTGCCTTAATTTCGGTGAATATTTCGTTAAAAATCAGCAATGACGCGCACATTTCGCACATAAAAGAAATTTAAGGTGGTGATGAGTGAATTTTCATACATCTGAAATAATTGATTCGATTTCGGATTAGTCTACAAGGTAGTTAAATTCAAAGGTTCGGTGTCCGAAGTTCCATCCCTAGTTATGATGAATGGACGTCACATCGAGCATCTGATATGAAAGAGTTAAGTTCTAATGTCTCGGAAGATATTAATTTCAGGACACGTGTATATTAGACTATTTTAGTCTACTTGTTTTGATGAATTCCTCCACCCCTTAAAATATTAACATTTTCTTAAAACAACCCTATATAGGCCTACAGGCGTACCCTTTCGGAATCGTTTATCAAATAATCACATAGATTGCAGTATCCCTCGTCAGAGTTAGGATCCAGGTCCCCGGCGTGTTAAGCCAACTCTCTATGGACCAGCCTGAAAGCATTGCTAATTTGACGTAAGTGCTACAGGGAAAATCATTTAATATGAATTGTAATAGACTAATCACTGGCATGAATTGGCAGTTGTACATTACAAACAGCACAGAATTTCTCCAAATACATAGCACACGCACACAAGGTTGGGGTCACTGGCTTGTAGCTGTGGTGCTGTTAACCCCAGCAGCAAATTGCTCAGTAATGCAAGTACGATAGATGCTGATACTCCTCAAATGATACCACAGTTATTAATTAAATTGTGTTCGCATGAGAAATTTACCGTTGTTGCCTAATATAGCTTTGGAATAGTTTGCTTCAAGTACACATGAATCGTCTGCAAGCTTTCCATCATCATTATAGACTTTGTTGGTTACAAGAGAACGTTCCACAACACAAGGCCCAAAACCTCTTACAAAGATTTCACTTCGATAAATAAGTGAGCAACAAAAAGAAGCTGCGTATACAAATTATAAGACAAAAACAGATTTAAAATACAATGAAAATGTTTCCTATGTTCTAACAGGTTAGTGACATTTCAACTTGTCGTTAACGTAGACGAGTCAGACATTTGTATATATATTTATATACACTGGAAATGCAGACAGACAGACAGACAGACAGACAGAGAGACAGACAGACAGACAGACAGACAGATAGGTAGATAGATAGATAGACAGACAGACAGACAGACAGACAGACAGACAGACAGACAGACAGACAGACAGACAGACAGACAGACAGACAGACAGACAGACAGACAGACAGACAGACAGACAGACAGACAGACAGACAGACAGACAGACAGACAGACAGACAGACAGACAGACAGACAGACAGACAGACAGACAGACAGACAGACAGACAGACAGACAGATAGATAGATAGATAGATAGATAGATAGATAGATAGATAGATAGATAGATAGATAGATAGATAGATAGATAGATAGATAGATAGATAGATAGATAGATAGATAAGTGCATTTATTGATGCATGATAAATTATACAAACTCATGTACCCAATATGAGGAAATGCTGGGTAACTTTCGGTGTTGAAACCCAGACTCATTTCACCGGCATTATCAACTTTATCTCTTTCGGACACTAAATAACCTTAGATGTTGATAAAGCGTCGTAAAATAACCTAATAAAATAAATAAATACAAACACATGAAAGTAAAATGGTAAAATTCGTAGTACCTTGCTGCATGTGAAACAGTGCACGTCACATCAGGTGCTGGAAGTGATCGCTGTCCTCCGCTAGGCACATTCCGACGCGGTGCTTCATGTTTTCTTTGATAAGTACCAACATCATACCATCAGCGTACCTAATTTCCTCTAGAGACGTAATCCTCCAGCTTTTCTAGAGTTTTGGTATCTGACATGGAAAACACTATATTTACAATAGCCCCACAAGAATAAATCAAGACTTGTAAGATCGGGTGAACGTGGTGGTCACAGACCAACAGAGGTGATTTTGTTGTCAAAATAAATAGATATTGTTTTCATTGCCTCTTCGGATGAGAGACAGGTCACTCTATTTTTCTGAAAATATCCTTTCATTTAACCCACGTCAAGTTGTTTCACAGTCTCTGTCAATATCTTCTTATACGCATTAATGATAGCCGCATTCCGAAAATAAATTGGCCCGATAAATCTAAACAATATATGGTGCACCATATTCCCACTTCCACTGGATTTAAATTGGCTTTAGAATATTATTAATTCTGCCGCCCTAAAACTTCGTCCAGAACTGTAATTGTGTTTCAAAGAGATATCCTGTGACGCAATTAAAACGCACAATGGACACAATATTCTTCAATGAAATACGCCCTCTTTATTGTCTTCGATTTTTTTTTTAAATTTTGGACTGACTGTTATTGTAATCTGTCTATAATACAAGATATTTGTAGTGAGTTTAATTTGTAGACTGTTAGCCTATCTATAATGCTCTAAAATGTTTACCAAATACGAACAAAGATGTGTCATTAAAATTCAGATTGCAAGAGACAAAATGCTCGACAATGCCATACAGCATTACTGGAAGCTTGTGGTAGAGATACTTCACCATATCGTACCGTGGCTAGGTGAGCACATGCATTTCGCAACAGGAGGGAAGATGTTCATAAAAAAACGTGGAGCTGGCAGACCGCAATTCGGCAATGGCGATGTGCATGTGGATGCTGTAAGAGCACTGTTGGAAGAACACCGTTGTTGGACTTGTATTGAACTAGCAATTTAATAAAACATTGTTATAAATTTGATGGATATCAAATACTTTATATTCAGAATACAGTTCTGAGCGATAATGAAGCGGCTTATTAAGAGGTTAGGTATAGCTTACAGCAGTAAAATTTTTGGAAATATTCAACATTTTTTTCCTCCATTATTGTATCTTGTACAATAATGAAAATGTGTAAAACACTATCCTTCTGCTATATAAAAAAAAATATATATATATATTTTTTTTAGGATTTAAAAGAATATTTATATATTTTTTTCAAAATTCAAAGTTCACTGTGCAGTGATGAAGCGTTTCCCTCATAACTCATAAACTTGTTAACTTTTTCATGTTCTCTCTCTCTTTTATTTTATTGCTGAAATTCATGTTTACAATGTCATGCTCTTTCAACTACATTTCTTAGTAAACAATTTTTTTTTTAATTTTGTGTTAGATATTTGACCATTTTTTTTAAATTAATTTATTTTTTATCAGACAATCTATCAAAGGTAGAGAAGTGATTTTGCATCATATTATAGATATGACATGCATAAATAAACACACAAAAATTCATAACAGAATATTGGATACCGGTACTTTTTTAGTTATGAGAGAAACGCTTTATTAGACCTACTGCACATGAACTTTGAATTTTGAAAAAAAAAAATTAAGTTTTTAATTGTAAAAACATGTTTATCATATAGCAGAAGGACAGTGTTTTACACATACTAGTTTTCATTATCGTACAAGATACAGTAACGGAGAACAAAAAAAGGTGAATATTTCCATAATGTTACTCCTTTAAGCTGTACCTAACCCCTTAAGATATATTATTATTATTATTATTATTATTATTATTATTATTATTATTATTATTATTATTATTATTCTCTGTAGCAGTGTTATTGGCATGAAGGATGTACTAAAAGCTCAACCCCATAATAAACCTGGATCTTAAAATTGAAGGGTTTCAGAACTATAGTGGGCCAAGCGCCATTTACTAAAACCGTAGAAAACAAGGGTTAAAATGAAGTTTTTACCATAATTCATAGGAAACATATAGCAAGTAATATAAAGTATACACATTCAAACTAAATGATATGCCAATCTTCACTAAACTATGGTATTCACTTAACTTTAACCCTTGCTTTCTCCGTTTTCAATAAATGGCGCTTGGCCCACTATGGCTCTGAAACCTTCAATTGGTATGTTTCACGATATTACTAATTATTCACCAACATCGTAGGAGATGCTCAATGTGATTTCCATTAAAAACAAATTCAAGTCCACACCTGTGGAGTAACGGTCAGCGCGTCTGGCTGCGAAACCAGGTGGCCCGGGTTCGAATCCCGGTCGGGGCAAGTTACCTGGTTGAGGTTTTTTCCGGGGTTTTCTCTCAACCCAATACGAGCAAATGCTGGGTAACTTTCGGTGCTGGACCCCGGACTCATTTCACCGGCATTATCACCTTCATATCATTCAGACGCTAAATAACCGAGATGTTGATACAGCGTCGTAAAATAACCCAATAAAAAAATAAAAAAAAAAACAAATTCAATGTTCTGAGAAGTGGAGATATCCATCAAAAGAAAATAAAGTATAATAAAAAATATGAGTCCTAAACTTAAATTTTGTATGAAACAAGGGCATCGAAATTCGTCTTGTGAGAACAGCATATCTCCTAATGTGTGGCTCTTTATTTGTTTCTGTTAGGGTATACTGTTTGCTGCAGAGCCCAAAGTGACTTCACGCCTTGTTTACCGCATTTCCGATATGAAACTGTATAATAGATTAGACCAACACAGAACACTCTCCATTGATTGCGATGTACAGTATATGAAGTAAGTCAGTAGTATTCTATGATGTCAGTTTCGTAACCTGTCCCTGTAACTTACCATCGCAAATGACAGAACCACATTTGTATATTTCAATTATATCGATCTTGACTGCAGCAAATGAAATAGTCACACTCTTGCGGGTCTAGTGGCATAGAGGTCAACCACTCGCATAACCCTTGGTAATATCGGTAATTATTACCACTGCTGGCTTTGAAAGGGGTGATGGTCCCTACCGAACGCTGGCCAGCCTCAAAACATACTGCAGAACATGGCTGCAATATCCGTTCCATAATTAATCTGGCAAGAGTTGAATCTGTGTTCATGCGGCAAACCTAAATTCAAATCTCGTTCGAGGTTTGTGTTCCCCGGTCTGAAACCTCTTCGTTGCTTGCAGTCGGTTATGTTTGCTTGTCCAGTATTTTCACACAGTCGTTCTAAAATGTAACTAGCTTTCATCCTAACATCTATATATATATACTATAATTTGAACTGGTAATGGAAATTACGGGAAAACGGCTGAACGGATTTTAATAAATGACCCCTCATTTTGAAGCTTGGAAACCAACGTTTTTCAGAAAAATAGTAGTTTTCAGTGAAATTTCAATTTTCTTACATTATTTTCCTATTTTCCAAAATCCATCTTTCTTCAGTTTTCAGAACTAATTGCATTTCAGCACGGCCGTGATTTCAGAATAAAACAAAACACATACTACAATAAACAATAGCTATTACACGAAGGATTGCTGACATATTTAGAGTTCAAATTCAATTTGTTATTAAAAACTTGAAGACTCGCTAATTTACAGGTCTGATTCTGCGGTGTGTAATTTTCTGAGTACAGCTGTGTATTGGATATTGAAATCTATAAAACTTGAAGTGGTTTGATTACATCATTACCATTAGCAATGAAATTTCATCATAGTTAAAGCCATGATGTGATTATTTTTCATTAATTATAACTTACATATTAATGCCATACTGATGATATGAAAGTGAAACGTTAGGGGTTACGCAAGTAGATATAGAGAATGTGCTAAATTAGATCTTCATTTCTATAATTTACTGAGTGGCGGCTATTAAATATATAAAACTCACGTAAGCTTAAGATAATAATATTGCTATTAAAAATCAAATATTTTATAGTTATTAATCAAATGATAGGGACCGATGGCGGGCTTATGTGAGGGCGGCAATGAATCTTCGGGTTCCTCAAAAACCATTTGTAAGTAAGTGAGTAAGTTATTAATCAAGTGGGGTTGGGTTTTTTTCATATACGTAATGGAAGTACGGTGTAGATATTTATATGCGTCATTCTCTTCAGTATTGGCTCGAGAGAGCGCAAAAATTACATTTCCTAAGGAAAGACGGTATTACTTACTGATAAAATAAGAGACCTACAAAATTTTTGTAGTCTCTCGATCATTTCAGCAAGATCTCTTAGCAGGATAAAATGATTTTACCCTCTACATTTCAATCTCTACATGCAGCAGCTATACCAAGATGCTATGTCTATTGTTCGAAAGCATAGCAAACCTGACTTTTACAATCCACTATGACCTGAAATAGCTATTGCTTTACTCCCACATGAAAAACCCACTGATCGCCCTTTCATTGTTACTTGAGTTTTCGCGTTGAAACTCAAGAGACATAGGATACATAGGTTCAAGAAAAAGTATTGCACATAAAAAGCATTCAGAGGGAGTATGGTTCATTATTATGGAAGCAAATAACTTTCAAAATGTCTGGTATTTTTCATTGAAAATAAATCTGAAAATTTTTTATTTCAACGTCTAATGAACTTAGTTTGCAGCATTTGCTGTACAAGCCACTAGTCTTTATAGGATTTCACCATGCATCATATTCAACGATTTAAAAAAATGTAGGAGTGGCACTAAGAGTTCCGGTATGTAAATTATTGACGTACCATAAACTGAGATGACTTTAGCTCAGTTTTTAAATACAATTAAAGGGTTAGATACAGCTTACAGCAGTAAAATTTTTTGAACCATTCAACATTTTGTTCCTCCATTACTGTATCTAGTACAATAATGAAAATTGGTATGTGTAAAATACTGTCCTTCTGCTATAGGAAAGGAATATTTTTACGATTTAAAAAAATATTTATATCTTATATTTTTTTCAAATTTCAAAATAAGGCAGTTTACTGCGCAGTGATAAAGCGTTTACCTCATAACTCATAAACATGTCAACTTTTTCAAGTTCTCTCTCTTTTATTTTATTTCTGAAACTCATGTTTACAATATCATGCTCTTTCAACTACATTACTTAATAAATTATATATTTTTTTATTTTGTGTTAGAAGAAAGTACTAATATTTGACCATTTTAAAAAATGAATTTATTTTTTATCAGACAATCTTGCAAAGGTAGAGAAGTGATCTTGCATCATATTGTAGATATGACATGCATAAATACACACAAAACATTTCATCACAGAATATTGGATAGTTTTTTAGTTATGTGGGAAAAAGTGGACTGAATTTTGAAAAAGAAAATGTAAATAATTTTTTTTAATCGTAAAAATATTTTTCCCATATAGCAGAAGGACAGTGTTTTACACATACTAAATTTTATTATCGTACAAGGTCAGTAATGGAGGAAAAAAATATTGAATATTTCCAAAATTTTATTTCCCGTTAGCTGTACCTAATCCCTTAAGACTTTTCCACAAAAATTATTGTTTCGATAAGGCTTTATTTTTTTTCATGAAGCATTGTTTACTACATTAACTCATATTTATATTTCAATATTAAGACACTAATGAATAAAAAATAAAATATTGTGGGTTAAAATCACCTTAGCTAGTGATTGTTATTTGTATAGGTTTCGGCTAATGAACTCTGGAACGACATTTCATACAAGTCGAGAGGATGCAAAGGCATTTCTTTCCTCTTTGTAATTGCCGTGAGTCCGTCAGTGACAGAGCGGTAGCTGTTACCTCTTATACCTGTACCCCCCCCCCCCAAGCTGTACACTACACATTAGAAAAGAAAATAAGTTAAATAAAACACATAAGTGAATATAAAATACAGAAACTCACATGTTTGAATATATTTTAATGTCGTTCTTACAATATTTTCAACTATTAATTAATTCAATCCAGGAATGTTAGTTTGTATTATGACGTCATGGGGGAGTGACACAGTGCAGATTGTCCCGTTGTGTATGCTGTAGTGTAGAAACTAGCGGTGAAGAAAACTCTCTAAGTTACATGAAATTGGTGGTATTTGAGGGATATTATTTTAGGAAACCTCGAAAGGAACCGAAGCAGATATTTATTCAAATCAGTTGAGATTTTAAAAATTCCCTAGAACAATCTCGAACAAGAGAATATCTCGCTACCCCTACACTACGCTGTTGACCAGAACAAGTGTAATGCGTCACACGTCTCAAAGATCTCCATTAGCTTCGTCTATTCATTCTATTTTGTTGTATCTTAGAGTGCTGTTCTGTAAGCAACAGAGATGTATACTTTTTCTTGCCCTTTTCTGGGGCGACCTGAAGTGCCACGAAGCACTTAGGTCTATTACTTCGTCGCCTCACCGACAAGAATTAAAGAGGCAATCCAGATGCAAGCAGCTATATACTTGCACACGTGACATCCCACTTCGATGTTACATCTCCCTTACACACTCAGCACGGTAAGGCACCGATGAGCTAATGTACTGTGGTGATTAGAAACGCAATAATCGAACTTAATTGCAATGGTGATGTCATAATGCAATGCAATTACTGTCCTTCATGCTATCTTATCACTGCATTAATCTGACTGCTGTGCTACATGAAAATTTGGAATTTCTATGAAGTTGGAAAATTAATTAATTAAAAATAATATAAAGTTTTGTACTGCTTCAAAGTGTTATTGAAAGATACAAAACCAACATTCAAAGGCGCTGCTTTCCTGTGTTAAATAATGCAGAAACCAAAGAAAAATGAATTAAAATTAATATTATAATTAATTAATGATATTATTATCATTATTATTACTATTATTATTATTATTAATATAATATAATATAAATCTACACAGGCAGCAAAATAAGTGTCAAAATAAATAACTGTATATCCGAAAGAAAATTAGTTAATAATGGAGTTCGACAAGGTTGTCCACTATCACCAACTTTATTTAATATTTATATAAATGAAATTATTTTAAAATGGAACCAAATCTACACATCAGGAATCAAAATAACCAGTGCTCTAACATTAAATACCTTACTCTATGCCGATGATCAAGAAATAATTTCCAATTCAGAGGATAATTTACAAAGAGGATTATAGAGGGGAGACCCGGGCAAAACGAATAACCCGGGCAAAGAGAATAATGCATATTTCTTAGAAACGCTGCAGCGTGGAGGTGAATTAGTTTACAAATATTTCATGCAATCACAAGAGCTATAATTACAACTTGCAGCAAATATCCATAGAGAGTGATATTAAACTTTCACAGTTTTCAGCATGATGCGAGTATATTTTTTGGTACTACGTGTCATAGGCCTAGTTATGTTTTTATTTTATTAAGTTATTTAAAGACGCTGTGTAATATAAAGGGTGTCCGGGACAAAATTTACCAATAAGAAAGTTTAATAACTCAGCAAATAATTGAAGGATGAAAATGCTGTTTGCGGGACTTGACAAAGGGACTTCCAAAGTTTCGAATGACCACTAAAAAACTTCTATGTGTGCACCTCTTGTAGCACGACAGATGTCCAGGCGATATTCAAGTTCTTGCCATGTGTTTCGTAACATCTCTGGAGTGACAATTGCACAAGCAGCGACAATTCTCCGACGCAGATCCTCCAAATCTGCCACTACAGTCTTGTACACATTGTCTTTTATGTATCCCCAAAAAAGTAGTCCAGTGGGGTCTTGGGATCTGGGAGGCCATGCTGTAGGTCCACCTCGACCAATCCATCGCTGAAATCCTCTCCAGTGAGAATATATAAGTTAGTCTATTACTTTAGTACTGTAGAACTACTTCCTATCCTTTCATATGGTAGTGAAATTTGAACTTTCAAGCAAAAGGACAAAGATTAAAATGAGTTTTAATTACATTTTTATAGAAGAACAGCAGATATTTCAAACAAAAAACGTTTAATATAATTTTGTTAGTTTTGGTTCCTTTCCGAGATAAAAATTGTTTTATACGTAATATTTGATAGCGTGTTTGGGGAAAGAAATTGATCTAATTCCCAATATGTTCTATAAGTTTAAGAGAGAAGTGTATTATGATAGTAAATGATTGAAATAATTTTAGTTCTTTTTTGTGGAAAACACTATCAATGGAAATGTGTATTTTGATATGCTGCAAAATTACGCCATTCCTCAAATTCCACAGGGATATGTTTTCCAATAAGACGGAGCTCCGCCTCATTATGCATTACATGTTACAGATCACTTGAATGAATGCTTTCCTCAGCCCAACGGCCCAATCACAGATTCATGTGTAAGTCCGCACCAAACATTAAGTTTAGGGCTGTCTCTTTCCAATTCCCTCACTACATGCGAATTTTCTGATCCCCAGATGCGACAATCATGCCTGTTGACAATCCCTCAGACGTGGAAGGTGGACTCATCACTAAACACGACCTTCTGCAGATATCCATTTTCAATATCAATTTTCAACAGCATGTCACTAGCGAAATCATATCGTGTAGGCAAGTCGTTTGGTTTCAACTTTTGAACCAATTGAATCTTGTATGCATGCAGACGTAACCTCTTGTGCAGAACATCGTGGATAGTTGACTTTGGAATTGCAAGTTCCCTGCTGGCACGGCGAACAGACTTACACGGGCTCCGTTGGAATTCTGTCGACTTGCGCTTCTGTCACTTTCTTCCCGCGTAGTGTTTTCTCTACAAGAGAACCGGCCTCAAGAAGCTTTCTATGCCAAGTTGTTATTGTGTGCCTATCTGGTGGTTGCTTCTCAGGCCACTGTTGTCTAAATCATCTCTCCACTATCTTCGGATACTTGAATTCGGCAAGCCAATAGCAGCAGCAGCATTGAACTTTTTGTTGCACTGTGAACGCCATTTTAATTACAGCTATGTCAACAACAATGACCAAATGTTGCCAACATCACACACAAAACTTAAAATGTCCCTCTTTCATTTGCCGCAAATTTCATTTTTCTATCTCCATTATTACGCGAGTTATTAAACTTTTGTATTGGTAAATTTTGTCCCGGACACAGTGTATAGTCGCGTCGCTGTTATTTCCGGCGTGACTCCTCCTCTTCGTTTACGCCTTAGGAAATGAAGGCTCCATAATGTCTATGATAGGTAATATCGTTCGCTATTTTTGTTCTTTCGTTGCCGAGCTACCAGGCGAGGAATCTATTTGCCGCACCGTTAAACATTATCATGTCGTAGCTCCTATGATAATAAATAAAACGCACTGTAATTGAGCAAATAATTGAGCGGAAAATAACGTCCTGGTGTGCTTTCTGCGAACGCCAATGAAAGAGTCAAAATGGCGGGCGATTATATTAAGTATTTATCGAGCCTAGGAGGTGCATAACGTCATCAGCAGCGAATGACAAGACGCACACGTTTAAATGTAGTCGACCTGTAACGTGATTGGTTGCCGGAAATAAGAGCGACGGGACTAGAGATGAACATATGCAAAAAAAAAAATAAATAATGATCTGCGCATGCGCTAACTTTCCCACCGCAGAAACGGGCGTTTTATCACGTTACCACTCCACAAAAATCAGGCCCTCCTACAGTACAAATGACTCTTCGGATTCCAGGTCATACTGTGACTCAGATGGGCAATTACTGATTCTATATGCAAACCTGCATTTTGTCGGGGAAAGTCAATGGATATGCTGTAAGATAAGAGTCCGCCATAATTTTTTGTACACCTTTAGTTTATTTATCGCCTATAGAATCGACGATAGCGAAATGGTATTTGGCAAGAAGTGAGCGAAGATTCGCCATGTGATTATTGGACATTTGTGTTATAGTAGCGAAAACCTCGGAAAGAACCCAAATAGGTAATCTGCTCAAGCGGGAATCGAACTCAGCCAGAACGCAACTCCGGAGAGGCAAGCAAACGCGTGACCTCGAGAGCTACAGAGGTGGCTCATAGATGTAAAAACATCCGTATCGGTAACTTAAGGAGGGGAAGTTTGAGGAGGGGAAACCTATCTGCTAGACTCTTAACGAAGAGCTATTGGACGCGAAATCCAGTGTGAGCAAAGACATAGGCCAGTGTGAAGAAAGTGGGCAGGGCACCAGGAAGAAGTGTCACGATTGGCTGTCTCCAAGAAGCTGAAGGCTTTTTTTGGGCAGGTGTGTGATAACATGAGAAAAAAATAGCACGAAGAATAATACCATGCAAAACTTCAAGAAGAAAATGTACATCAGAAAACGTTTCGGTATCAAGGAATAACTGCAGATGAAGGGCATTAATCTTGTGGGTAATATTGGGCTTTGACATTTATACAGAATAAACCGTAAGCAATGTCATTAATTTCGGGGGTTTATTCTTCGCGATATTTCAAACAAAAATATCCATATAATTTTGCTCGTTTTTGCATCCTTTTCGAGATAAAAACTGTTTCATATGAAACATTTAATACCGTGTTTTGAGAAAGCCATTGATTTAATTCCCAATATTCTCAGCCAATTTAAGAGAGCAATTTATTATGATAATGAATTATTGAAAGAATTGTATGTTTTTTCTTTACATATGGAGAAATTTAATCCGTATAAATTGAATTTTTCTTTCTGTAAAAGAAATTTTAAAATATTACGTTTGTTCGGATAAAATTTATGCAAATTTAAAGGACAAAACTAAAATTATTTCAATCATTTACTATCATAATACACTTCTCTCTTAAACTTACAGAACATATTGGGAATTAGATCAATTTCTTTCCCCAAGCACGCTGTCAAATATTACGTATAAAACAATTTTTATCTCGGAAAGAAACCAAAACTAACAAAATTATATTAAACGTTTTTGTTTGAAATATCTGCTGTTCTTCTATAAAAATGTAATTAAAACTCATTTTAATCTTTGTCCTTTTGCTTGAAAGTTCAAATTTCACTACCATATGAAAGGATAGGAAGTAGTTCTACAGTACTAAAGTAATAGACTAACTTATATATTCTCACTGGAGAGGATTTCTGTGCTAAATTTCGTTTTAGAGTATTATTCAACATTTCTAAAAATCTAATTTCCTTGTGTAGCCTATGTGTTTTTCATTTTCATATATTACATCTCACTTCTATATTACACAAAAGCCGGCTGTAGTGATGATTATGATGATTAATAAAAAATATGGAAGAATTTTAAGGAAAACATGAGTATCCCATGAAAATCTCCTCAAATATAGGCCTATCGTCTAACCTGCAAAATCCCTAAGTGTAATTACCAGAATTTGAAGCCAATTTTCCGCCAAGGGAAGCAGACGTTCTACCAGTTTTGCTACCGGCACGCCTTGTTTGTCAATAACTGAATTTTGTAGATAGTGTTCTCTGCAATGTGCTCCATCTAGAAGATCGTAGGAAAAATCCACTGTCTTTCCCTTTTCTTTCACATATTGCATTTCTCCACTCCTGTCTATCTTGCGTCTCGTTTTCAAAATTTATCCACCCATCATAACCTAGACACACGATCACAACACTCCTCAATTTTATCCATTCCCTCCCACCGAACATCCTCATATTCATCTTCTTTCACTGTGGCTGTTCCTCGGCTTTGGAATTCCCTACCGAGTAATGTCAGGGACTGTCAGACATCAAACCAATTTTAGAATAGGCTAACGAGATATTTTTCTAACAATTCTTGCTAACAATAATAGCTGTTTCAGGTTTCTCAATGTTTAATGGTTATATATATCACAGATAAATATCTTAATTTACCAATGTTTATTATTGTCACACTAACATTACTTATCCAACTTTCATTATTTACTTTCATGTTGTCTTATGGTCTAGATATTAATGTAATAATTATGTAGGCAATTGTATTCAATTAGAATTAGAGTCTGACTGGGGGGAAGAGAAGGCCTACTGGCCTTAGCTCTGCCAGATTTAATAGGCCTAAATAAATTATTATTATTATTATTATTATTATTATTATTATTATTATTATTATTAGTGCATATTCGTATATGGCTGCACGAACTATAGGCCTATGCCTACATACTAGAGGCATTAGAATATAATCTAGAACAAATGCTGTAGTTGCGTCTTTTGAACAATTGTGCCTTACCAATTAAGAGACCGCTGTGAAGTAAATAGATGCTACTACAGTTCTAGAGTAGGCTATATGTGACATCCAGGGGTTTCTGTTACTCGTTGTCTTGCTTGAGTTGAACGGCCTAGTAAACACATTCGGAGCCGATATTCTGACAGAATCATGCATCTGATTTAGCTCTAAGTTGATTAATTAACTGTGAGGATCCCCAGGCAATAATATGCGTATGTAAATTTGAGAACGGATCGATTGCGCCATTGGAGCTCTAATCTGTGTTGAATTGAGGCAATTCACAACGCCTCAAATGAAATCGCTAGATTCAGAGACCTCTCCTTTCAGTCCCTTCCCCTGTACAATAGGTCGAACTACGCAAGAGCAACATCTGAGTTACACACATTTGCTACGTAAGAAAGTAGAATGAAAGCAGTTGAGTTTAGCATGTGGCTAAGAACACAGCGACTCCAAAAAAGTGAGAGGAGAATTTATAAAATTCCTTTGATTGTGTGAAAAGTCTCTACTTTCAGTATGTAGGCTATTTTTAGGTTAGGTTAGAATGAATTTAAGGATTAAATTAGTACTACCACGAGGAAGGTTGAGTACATGAATGGATGGCTGGATGGATGGATGTATGAATGTATGGATGGATGTATGTATTATGGATAGATGAATGGATGGATTGATGTATAAATGGATGGATGAATGTATGGATGGATGTATGCATTATGGATAGAAGAATGGATGTTTGAATGGATGGATGGATGTGTGGATGGATATATGTATTATTGATGGATGAAATGGATGTATGAGTGGATGAATGTATGGATGTATATATATGTATGTATGGATGGATGGATGTACGTATGGATGTATGTATAATGGATGATGGATGAATTTCGGTATGTATTATGGATGGATTTATGTATGTATGGATGGATGGATGTACGTATGGATGTATGTATAATGGATGATGGATGAATTTCGGTATGTATTGTGAATGGATGGATAGATGTAGGTATGGATGGATGGATGTAGGTATGGATGTAATGTATTATGGATGGATGTATTATGGATGATGGATGAATTTAGGTAATTATGTATTATAGGTGGATGTATGGATGGATGTATGTATGTATGGATGGATGTATGCATTATGGGTAGATGAATGGATGTATGTATTATTGATGGATGGATGAATGTATGGATGGATGAATGTATGGATGGATGAATGTATGGATGGATGAATGTATGGATGGATGAATGCATTATGGATAGAAGAATGGATGTTTGAATGGATGGATGGATGTGTGGATGGATATATGTATTATTGATGGATGAAATGGATGTATGAGTGGATGAATGTATGGATGTATATATATGTATGTATGGATGGATAGATGTACGTATGGATGTATGAATGGATAGATTTATGTATGTATGGATGTATTATTACTTGGATATATTATGGATTATGGATGAATTTAGGTATGTATTATGGATGGATGGATGTATGTATGTATGTATGGATGGATGATTATGGATGATGGATTAATTTAGGTATGTATTATGGATGGATGAATAGATGGATGGATGGATGAATGAATGGATGGATGGATGCAATATGTATTATGGATATTGTTGTTATAAATCATTACTGTCTCTTTCCTCATTATGGAAACTGTAGGATCATCGTTGTGCTACGCTCACTAATGACACCTTCGCCCTGGACGTTACACAATCTTCGAGCCGCAGCAGCAGCGCTATGTTTCCAGTAGTGCTCTATTCACATGTATTTTACATTCTTTTTATCAACACTTGACGACTGTCACATGCCCACAATATGCAATAATAACCATAGAATCCTGTAAATTGCTCTACCCAACTAAGGAAAAAATATTATAATCTTACAAAACGTCAAACTTGAAAGACCGATGCTACTTATGAAACGACCTAATATTACTATTACGTCATTGATTGCTATTATTTTTCTACTACTACGACGAGGACAGTGTAAGAAAATATTAAACATTATTTTCATGACTTTTCTCAGACGGAAGAAAAGGTAGCGTTTCTTAGAGCAGATTTACTATAAATTACATGAAATAGACTAGTGACGCAGTAAACAAAATAAACGAAGACTTGAATTCGATTTCCCTGTGGGCACACAAATTTGGATTAAGGTTAAATCCAGAGAAATCGCAAGCAATCGTAATGGGACATAATCGTCTACGAAGTACTCTTGATAGTAGTACTATAACACATATAATATTGAATGGGATTATTGTTCAATACAGTGAAACAGTTAAAAATCTTGGCATTTTTATGGATAGCGATCTAAATCGGAACACTCAAGTACCACACATTGGCAAAAAAAATATTTTCTCAACTTCACTTCTTGCTCCATATGAAAGAATTTCTACCGCTTAGTCTAAAAAAGAATCTTATTCAGACGCTTGTAATGCCCCAATTTGATTATTGCGATTCCTTGCTAACTAATGTAAGTTCACTCTTAGCTGAGGGACTACAACGTGTTCACAATGTGTGCATACGATTCATCTGCAATACTCGTAAATTTGACCATATAACACCTTCCCTCCAGTTACTTTCATAGGTGCGTCTGAATGAACGAAGAACAATACATTCACTGTATCTTCTGTTTAGAATCACGTATACTTCTACTCCGAATTATCTGTTATCGCGCTTTCAATTTCTTACAACTCTTCGAAACCGACATCAAGCACTTCTTTCTATCCCTCATCATAGAACGTCTTTATACTCATCTTCCTATACTGTGAAATACCTCGCCTCTGGAATTCGTTACCTAATGACGTCTTGGACTGCCGGACTTTATCACAATTCAAAATTAAATTGAAAAATTTTGTCTTAGTTAATGTTTTTAGGTATTGCTAGAAGTATTGATTTGTGTTTTTTTTTTCTTTTTTTTTATCTAGATTAAAATTGCAAGTTTCTTGTTTATGTTAGTTAATTAGTTAGGATAAATTAATTATGATACTTAATCACTCATTTAAAGTACGTGTGACTGCAACCTGTGTATATTTTAGTTTGTGGCTTTATTTTGTTTATAGTGTTTTTCTCTCTCTCTCTCTCTCTCTCTCTTTATTTCTTGTGTAGCTTTATTTTGTATATAGTGTATTTTTTCTGTTTATTTCTATTATTATATTTGTATTCCTGGTGTTGTGGAAGAGAAGGCCTGATGGCCTTAACTACACCAGAATGAATAAATAAATAAATAGTTTTGACTTTGATCGAGAGAGTTCTCGCCTAAGAAATTCTATCTACACCAAGCTACCGATCGTGCATACAGACCTCCTTGTGTGCCAACACCTAGATCAGACTGCGGATGTGTTTGAAGCACCTGTGTTCAGATCTCAGTGGCTTGAGAAGGACAAAGCAAGAATGAAATTTAAAACAAGAGTGGATCAAAATACAATATTAAGCTACTGCGTATTACTGGATGAGACCTCGAAATAAAATGGGGAAGAACTTCTAATCGTAATGTTGATTATAGTAATTAATATTGGTAATGTAGGCCTACAGTTTGGCGATGAAATTTTGAACGTGTGCTCAAAACAGGTGCAACAAATGTCGCGCTCAAATTAGCACGATGAGCCCTCAAGTGCTTCACATGACAAACCGAAATTTTTGGAGTCACAAACTATTGCAACATCTTTATATGGCTAATTATACGCATGAATTAACACTATGTGAACTTCCTATCTGCGTTCGCGTGATAGCTGTCAGGGATATCGGGATGGTTTATTTGTAGTGTTCTGCATATTCCCCGAGTTAATATCTGCTCTGAATTGTCTACAGCTTTCAGAGAGCCACACGAAGATCACACGATGCTTTTCACTAGAAGTTCTCATAGTTTTTTAATCTGTGATTGTTTATAATTACAGAGGCTACTGAGAGTTAATTATAAACTAAAACGGCGTTGAAGTACAGTAGAATGGAAGGAATAGGAACAATTGGGCGGATTGTTACGGGATTGATGTTTGGAGCAAGAAGAACGATACCTAACTTCTCTTCTTAATTCTGTAAGACCCTAGGACTGCACAAATCGTTTCTGAATGAACTGGCCCTCCTCATAATTAGAGGGCCAGACAAACTTTTACGAAACCATCTATATGGACTCTAATTCAGTGTAGTGAAAAAACTAATGCAACATTATATTTTTTCTTTCTCTTATTAACTTTCATTGCTTCTTTACTTGTAACTTTTTTTATTCTGTAAATTGCCATTGTTTGTTTGTTTGTGTACTTGTTTACTTTTTTATTACTCTGTTATCTTTGATCATCTATTTGTTCTTATATTGTTTTGTGTACTTTGTTTAATGGCAGCCTCTAATTTGAGGAAGCTCAATAAAATAAAAAAAGAAATAGACCAACCGACAATACGAAAAAAATGAGACATTTGCACAAATCTGTTGTTGGCAGTCTAATTTAACTCGGAAAAAATCAAGAATGCGATATCTGTGAATTTTGTTGTTATTTATAACCAAAAATTCATTTATTGCATAAAATTCACTTATTTATTTTGCTTTGAAATATTAATTCAACTGCTGCTCTCTTATTAAAAATCGGTTAGCCTTTTTTGGTATTATTTGTGCTATTTTTTCTAATAGTAGCGTACGAATGTTATAATACTTCTTGCATAAAATGTTTTATATAAAAAAAAAGATTTATTTCAATGACCAATATCTCGAAACAGGTTTTTGGCGCTTGGTCTGTTATTC
Organism: Periplaneta americana; assembly: GCF_040183065.1. Taxonomy (NCBI): domain Eukaryota; kingdom Metazoa; phylum Arthropoda; class Insecta; order Blattodea; family Blattidae; genus Periplaneta; species Periplaneta americana. The sequence goes on from NC_091123.1 coordinate 39,083,177, forward strand.
CGTAACTTAGTCCAATTTATCACAATTCTTTTTCACCCCAAATCTACTGGCTATATAAACTAGTTTTGTGATTTTACCTCATCTGAAGAAAATCATATCCGAACATTAGAAAACCACGAGAACTTTTTGTGTAACATTAGTTGAATTATTGGACAAACTGAACCCCTGCTATGGCTGAGTGATCAGAACTCCAGTCTATCACGCAGGCGGCCCGGGTTCGAGTCTCGGTTAGGTCTCGGATTGTGAAACTTGTGGCGGACAAGTTCGCAGTTTGGGTTTCTGGGGGTTCTTTCATTTTTCTCATATTAGACATCTACATCATTCCGTCACCATTTCTCCATTCCTTCATAATTCCATAGCATTCCCCGATCGCCGGGTGGCGATGCAAGGAGGGGGCTGGCCTAGGACGAGGGGGGTTGCCTGCTCGATACCTGGGTACGCAGTGAACCTTAGTGTAGTCAGCCGGTGTGGGTTTGGGAATGCGCTTAGCTTGTGGGTTAGCGCAATAGATCGTAACAGGACGCAGTGCTGGGCCATAGTGCCCCCTTCCGTAAATTCCATTCCGTTTCATAGCTTATGGAATTAGACAATATATTAGAAATAACGTCCATACATGTACTAACTGGTAAGACTAGAAATACAAACAATTACATTATTAAAAATGTACCCATAGCTTTATCTGATTAAATATTCTTCACACACATACACGTACAATCCCACTCTCTGTCGCTGTTCATACCTATAGGAAAGTAAATTAACACTTGGGTTGAGCTCTGGGCCTTCACTCCAATGTCACTCTCTGCTGAAAAAAAATGTTATGTTTTATTTAACGACGCTCGCAACTGCAGAGGTTATATCAGCGTCGCCGGATGTGCCGGAATTTTGTCCCGCAGGAGTTCTTTTACATGCCAGTAAATCTACTGACATGAGCCTGTCGCATTTAAGCACACTTAAATGCCATCGACCTGGCCCGGGATCGAACCCGCAACCTTGGGCATAGAAGGCCAGCGCTATACCAACTTGCCAACCAGGTCGACTCTCTGCTGAATTCCGAGTAACAATATTGTCGTGTCCACACCTGTGGAGTAACGGTCAGCGCGTCTGGCTGCGAAACCAGGTGGCCCGGGTTCGAATCCAGGTCGGGGCAAGTTACCTGGTTGAGGTTTTTTCCGGGGTTTTCCCTCAACCTAATACGAGCAAATGTTGGGTAACTTTCGGTGTTGGACCCCGGACTCATTTCACCGGCATTATCACCTTCATATCATTCAGACGCTAAATAACCTAGATGTTGATACAGCGTCGTAAAATAACCCAATAAAATAAAAAAAAATATTGTCGAACACAAGTTTCTTTAATAGTGCGAATTCTTCTCCACTTGCCGAACTATGGATGTGACTGTGTGCTATAGTTTGAACAAAATATCTGCTGACTTCAATCGCCCAGCATGTTGCATTGTACAGTACACGTATTCAAAGTTTCCCTGCACAAGAGGGAGCAATTTCATCTGCGATCCCACTTGCGTGCATGACAGTTACAAGCATCTTGTCGCTAAACCCTTCTTGATCCGTAACTATAAAGAAATATCAGCGTTTCTACAGACGTGATTTTTACCCATATCGATAGCAAATCTAATAAAGAATAATTTATCCCTCTGGCGTATTTCAATAACGTGGACGGTTTTCGTGTAAATTTAATTTAAAAACCACTCATTTCAAGCCACTGAACGATGGAAACAGATTGCAACGTTGTAGCCAGAGAAGGAGAGATTCACTTAGGGAGACAGACCTCAGTTCGTTGATCTCTTACATCTATATTGCGAGATGAAAGAGCAGTGTATTAGCGGCGATGTTGCCAGACTGCTGGTATTTCCAACTTAATTGTTCATTTAACCGTGAATTTAATCACAAAAAGTAGACGATTATAGATTTTTGCACGATGGTGTTTTTTATGTATTTATCGTTGTTAGGCCTTCAAAATAAAATTCAATTCAAACGCAAACTTACTAGGCACTTGGTCAGTAATTGATTTCTTGTAAATAGTTTTCTTAATCTGTCACAAAATATTTCAATATCCAGTAATTTCATCACTATACAATTTTGTTATTCTAGGTTTAGTTTGCAATTCAGTAAATATAAAATATTCTTTGTTTTTCTATGATCAATTATCTAGCTTTAATTAGTCAGATAATCTTTTCGTACTTTGATTTTTATTGTAAATGTAATTTTAAATTTAATACTAATTGTAATTTTATCTATATTAAGTATTAAATTACATAATTCTTATTGTTGTCTTATACAGTGTAAATGTCCGATTATTAAAGAGTCCTCTGAAGTTAAGTATTTAAGCATAATTTTCGATAATCATTTAAAATGGAACCAACACATTAATTACCTTTGTAATAAATTACGTAAAATAGTATATTATTTTGTTTTATTGAGGAATTACTTGTCAATGAGTTTATTACGCACAATATATTTAACTTTATTTCAATCAGTAATTATGTATAGAATTATAGGATGGGGTAGCTTATTTAAATCCAACTTTTCCTCGATTTTATAAAAAGCACTTCCCAATCTTGTACCGTAATATAGCCCACTATTAATATTCATTTAAGTCAGCATTTTTCAACCTTTTTCAACATGTGGCACACTGTGGGTATAATTTAAAATCCCAAGGCACACTCATATAATCTAGACCAGTGGTTCCAAACCAGGGGAGAATTTTGAAGGTTTTAGACGGAATATGTTTACTGAATGTTGACTTATGACGCGTCAGCTGAATGTTGACTTATGACGCGTCAGCTGAATGTTGACTCTTGTGGACTCGCTTTTTTACTACTCTTTTCTCTTTTATTTTCCCAATTCACTACGACAACTTTACTATTTTCATTTTCTCGCGGCACACCAGCGGATCATTCGGCACACCAGTTGAAAATGGCTGATTTAAGTATTCCCTATCGTCTCTTTCAATCTGCAGGGTTATTTCACTTCCACCCTATATATTGAATTGACCTCTACGTCCTATTATATGGGTGAATTGCACTTATTTTCAGTCGATAAAGTCTGACGTCATCAATCCGATGCATTTTCCAAGAGGTCGTGAAAAAGTTCGACAGTTACTCTCGAACAAATGACGACCATGTTAGTAGTTAAGGAAGTTTAAAGATGAGCTTCGGAAGTGCTCTTCCCGTGACCTTAATTTCAGTATATTTTATTTAATCTCTGAATTAAAAATAGGTTTACGAAGTAAGAACACGATTCTCAGTTATAAACCTTTATTGTTGTTGTTTCTTTTTGACTAATTTAATAGCATTTCATTCCGTTCAGTTATTTTCCTATGTTAGAAATCACAACGTTTTATTCTTCATTCATTCCTATGTAGGATTTTTCTACAATTCTTGTATGGTTTCAGTACATAATGAATCTGAATGAATTTATTCGCTGATAATATATTATTAGGGCCAGGAAGTTTATGCCCTTAAAACGTACAAAATATTTATTGATATAGCATTAATAAATAAGTAATAAACAATAATAATACTGTAATAATATATCTCGCGCAAGAAACGATTACCGAAAAGCAATGGTAGCGTTGCTGTCTGTTTCGACGTGTGTATGTTGGCACGCCGAGGGGGGAGAGGTGCAGGCCGATGGAAGTACTGTCTCTTCCAAAAGATGAACAAATGAGGACATCGCTGTGGAAATAAAAGAACGCAGCAAGAGAAAAATTCGAAGCTAATTAAACGCGCAACATATGTTTACGAATTAAATAATAATACCTTGCGATACAAGACACGCATTCACATGCAATGGATCAAACTAAATTCGTAATGTAACTATCACAACGCAAGACTGATTCTATCGATGTCATTTCTCTTCCCACTGTACTCTCGAATATCATTCAAGTTATCTCGTGACCTTTCCTCTCGCCCGCTCTTCCTTATCGCAGTGTTTGATTCGCATTCCTTCCGTCGGTAATCCGTGCTTGCGAGACCTATACTACTACTACTACTACTACTACTACTACTAATAATAATAATAATAATAATAATAGTAAACAATAAATCAATAAATGAAATAACATTAGCCTATAGGTCAAGCTAGATGAGATGAGATTAAACTTACATTTGAGCCGTTCAGAGCAGAAGTGGTGTAAGTCAAAAATGGGTAATGAGGGTTAAAGTAAACATTCTGTAAAATACAGCGCAAAGTACCAATTAATATTCAGTTTATTTAAACTATTAATAGTCAGTGGATAAAACGAAGGACATATTAATTGCTACTTTGCGCTGTAGTTTACAGAATTTTTACTTTAAATCTCATTAGCCTACCCAATTTTGACTTACACCACTTCTGCTCTGAACGGCTCATTTATTGTTGAGAGTGACACACTACTGTGCCGTGAGATTGGCTAGGTGTGCCGAGAAAGTTTCAATACTTTTATGTCAAAAATAATTATAATAATTTCACTCAATACCAGTTTTAAAAAATAGAATATGATGTTTTTATTTAAAAAATCCAAACTATTGATCTCTTTCACGGATACATGATACTGTGCCACTTGTTTTGGTGGAAAATGGGTTCCTCGGTTGGCAGACCGTGTCAACTTTGTCGCGTCTATGAAAATTTGCACCTGTACAAGTAAACCCTGATCTGTATTCTAAGATTTCTAGAATGACCAACCTTAAAATACCATTATGTAACATTCAAAGCCTTTATTTTTCATGTGCTCGGTTTTATAGGGTCAGAAATATTTTAAGAACTTTAGCATAAAAAAATCAGGTTATGCAATATTATCAAATGTCTACTGTTGAAGAGCCAATGAAACAAGCGTGGAAGAATAAAATCATTAGCCTATGAACCAATTCTAAATTACTGCAAGAGGAAAATATGAGATCCAACATAACGATCAAATTCTGAATTAAAATTATATACGAATGTGTTGTAGTTACTTACTTTCTAAATAACGTTAATCTTTAACATTCAATTTATTAAGTCATTAAACATACAGTGACAGGCTTCGTCATAAAAATAGAAAGGGGGAAAAAAACATACATTTGAAAATACACATATAATTGAAAACAGTAAAGTTTAATTCGTATAAAAACAAAAATTAAATTAAAACTCTAAAAATTAACGAAAACACTTCATTCTTAATGTATTATTTGTAACTAAATGTAAATACCTTATTTATTGAAAAACAATTTCTATGAATTTACGTTAAGAAATTCATCTACAGTGTAGAAAGAATTAATTAAAAACCAATTATAAAACCCAGTTTTGAAACTATTAGCTGGTAACTTATAATATTGACTGGGAAGTTTATTACATAATTTCATCCCCATGACAGAAACATTTGTGCTAGTTTTATGTAATCTACAATTTGGAAAGTTAATTTGTTCACTATTCCGAATTTCATGATCATGTATATTGGCTACTAATGAGTAATTGTCTATTTTGTCAAGTGTAAAGGACTAGGTCGTATATATATATATATATATATATATATATATATATATATATATATATATATATATATATATATATATGTGACAGTTAATATCTGTGATTGTTTGAAAAGTGGTCGACAATGTTCAAGGTAGTTTGACTGACAGAGAATTCTAATGGCTTTCTTTTGCAAAATCAAGACACTCCCATTTCCCCAGAAAATTAAGGCATACCGAATTATCGACTGAAAGAACGAAAAGTAGGCACATCTTAAATAATTTTCAGAAACGCAAGTTACTAATATTTTAAATAAATATATAACTCTGGATAACCTGTGCATATATATTCGATATGTTTTCCCCATGTTAAACTGGAATCTATAAAAGTTCTAGAAATTTGGTATAGTTTTGTATGTCATCCTTTTTTATTACATGATTTAGACTGAAATTTATGTTGATAGTCTTTTCTTGATTAAGCAAAAAACCATTAGATTCAAACCATAAAGCCATCTGTGATAGAATATCGTTGGTTAGAGCATGTAATTCATTCAGAGCAGAGCTAGAACATAAGAATGTAGTGTCATCAGCATACATAATTGTTATAGCTTTAATGAATTCAGGAAGGTCATTAATTGCTATTAAGAATAGCAGTGAACCAATTATTGAGCCTTGTGGAACACCATAATATATACTGGAGAGACTTGACCAATTTTCACCTATTGAGATTAAGTGCCTTCTGCCATGAAGATAAGTTCTAAAAATATTTAGTATATTCCCTCGAATACCATAAAATTCTACTTAACTGGTAAATGTAATATTCTCTTTGAAATTTACACAAGTATTGTTCCTTATTCGTATATTGGATTTCTCATTAAGCAAGAGCATCTCATGCATAGTTCTTAGTTACTTTAAGTCATTAATAAAACTGTAAAAATATTCTATTCGGAACAAATATTTTAAGATTTGATAAGACATTTGAAGATCACATTGGAAAAAATGATCAAGTCCATTTACCCTTTGAATATAGCCTGGTTGACGTCAACTTGTCTGGGAGGTTTACGGATTACCGATGCTGATATAGGAAGGTCTTGAGTCTCTAGCCCTGAGGCTTTTCAGGTATGCCAACTCGACCGAAGATGAGATCTGGCTCTATTAGGGCTGACGCAGTATGGCCCACCTGTGAGCATCGGATTCAGAATTCCACTCAGGTCATCTTTCGAACTTAGAAAATCTGAAAACGTAGAAAATCATCGATTATATAGGACGCACGATGAACCAAATAAAGCTTAAGGGGAGGCAGAGGTGAAATTTTCGAACAAAACTGAAGAAAAAATGAAAATTTGTTTTTTTTTTTTTTTCATTTTTATTATCTTTATTTTCATATTCCGATGTTAGTTTTTGGTTATGTGCCCTTAAAAGTATAAAATTAAAACCAAGATAATTGTAATACTATATTAATCCCATAATAAACTAATACTTATCATTATTTATACACCTTCTCTGAACATATAAATAAAAAGAAATATTGAAAATTTCTTACAATATGGTGCATGGAGCATTTTTGATCAAACGATATAAAGTTTTATAAAATTATTAATATTTACAGAACTATTGTAGGCCTACTTAGAAAGTTGAAACTTGGTATGTCCATTACTAATAACATACATAGTATCCATGATCAATTTCAAACAAATCGGATAAATTTTGTGGATTTTGAAATATTCACCTCTGCCTCCCCTTACTAAGTGCTAGGACCTCTTCCGAGCCCCGCCCTGGAAAATCTAACACTACTACCAGTCTAAAATTCCTGGCGATATTATTCTGTGATAGTCCCATCTTCGTTCCGAAACAAAAGTACATGTTGCATTAAGTACATATGCCACTTTTACTGCACAACTCTTCTTTATTGGAAACAAGCTGTACCAAGTAGAGTGGCACGGGGGAAGGGTGTCGTAACCAAGGCCACTATATGATACAGCGGTTCATCTACACTGCCTAATTGCATTAACTGCTTAACTCAGATGTTTGAAATCCCCAGCGGCCTGGATAATTTTCAGAGCTGCCGCGATTATGTAGAGAATATGCATTATTAAACCCTCCAACTAAACAGCTGATGAAACCGTTTGAATCTAGAGTTTTTGTAGCCTGCAAGAATAACTACGTTAGCAGCATAATTACGCCCCAGCAGACTTTATAGCATGAAAACCTGTCATGCCGTGCACACAACTTATGTGCCCAAAGAATGTATCATAGTGATATTACGGCCGATTTCACAAACATGTTACTAATCCACAATTAACTAATTGTAGTTTAATTTAAATAAGGAAGTTAAATCGTATTGAATACGTTTGCATTTCACCAAACTAATACGCTTTTAAAACAAAGAAAATTAATTTAATTCCCAATTAATTCATCACGGCCTTCGGAATTATAGTAAAATTGTAATTTCGAAGGGCATGTGCCTTGTTAATGTAAGCAGTGAATTTTTTTAGTAGCTCCTATTGTTAATTACGACAATAAAATGACGTCATAAACAGAGGCAATCTCAAAATTTAATAATAATAATAATAATAATAATAATAATAATAATAATAATAATAATAATAATCCGTGGCGCTACAGCCTGTGAAGGGCCTAGACCGACCAGCCGGCTGCTGGCCTCACGCCCACATGCCGAAGCAGAGGTGGGCGATCATCCAACCAGAATGGAGGTATCGTGTGGTTAGCACGATGATCCCCCCAGTCGTTATAGCTGGTATTCGCAACCGGATTTCGCTACCTATCGTAGCTCCCCAAGTGCATCACGATGCTGGGTGGGCACCGGTCCCATACACTGGTCGAAATTTCATGAGAAAATTTCTACCCCCGTGAGGACTCGAACCAGCGCGCATTCCGTAACGCGAGTCCTAGGCAGGATGCCTTAGACCGCGACACTATGGCGCGGGACCAAAATATATTAAACTCATCGAAAATAAAAAAAAGACTGGGTAGATTTTAGAACAAAAAGAGTTAGACTGTGTTAAATTAACCATTTATGTAGTCTCCAATCATCATAGTCTTCATCAAGAGTATAATACCTGAACACATACAGTATAACGGACTGATCAGTTTAATGAACTTCCAAGACAAGAACTTTTATAAATTTCACTATGCTGTCATCTAACGACTGCAAAAGAAGTCATTTTTTAACACTGATGGAACTACATGGAGTAATGGCACAGTCTAGTATATACAGTCACGAAACTCAATACCTACGTAGGAAATATGCATCCATAGATTATCCAACTAAATTAATTTATTCTGAATTTAATGTATTTAATATTGAACAAATGTATAAGTATACGCTGTTAAAATTTTAATGTATTAAATGAATGTAATGTATTTAATATTGAACAAATTTATAAGTATACGCTGTTAAAATTTTATCATAAAAATTGTAATAAGTTTGTATTACAGACACACAATTATGACACAAGACAAAATACTAATTCAACATTAGTAGAACCTAAATGTCTCACATCTGCTGGTCTAAAGCATAGCATAAATTTTGGCCCTCGGTTTTACAATGCTTTCACTAAATTACACCCAGAACTTCTAACATGTAACCCACTAACATATAACAAGAAAATTAGAAACGTGTTAATATCTTCAATTTGATTAAATAAATTTATAGCCTATGTGTATGAATTAATCAACCTATATTATATTTGTATTCTATAATTTTGAAATTTATATTAGTCCTACTTTTCACGTGCGATATTATTCTTCTCTAGTGTTAATATTATATTATATAATTCCATTGCCGCTGTAATTATATTTTAGTTCCTATTTTATTTTACTTATTTATTTATATTATTATTATTATTTTTTATTTTAATATTATATCTGAACTGCGACCGAGCACGAGCGCTGCTCATTCGGTCTCAAATTTTGTTAATACTACTGTATCTTCTTTTTATATTGCTTGTATTATTTTATTTGTATTTCTCTTTGTTTGTTTTGTAATTATATTTCTTTATTCTGTATATTTAAATTTAAATTTAAAAAAAATTAAATAGATAGTTATTAACCACTAGGATCGCTACTATCGCCTTTCCCCTTGTTCTCTTTGTTTTCGCCTTTTTCTTCTTGTAAGCTTATTTCTCTTAATCGCATCGTATTCAGTTTGCTGTCCTTGTCTATAGGCTAACGTATCGCAATCACACGTAATTCTCCGTAAAGATGCTGCGTAATGAAGCTAGGCACTTGTTGATATATTTTCCAGACTATCTTTTTATATGACCAGACATACGAGTGTCCCACTAAATGAAATGAGAGTGCTCGAAACTTCCTAACTCTACGCAGATTTTTAGTTTATACCTCCTTCATCAGTTGACTACCTTCTTTCCCTCTTTTGAATACGCATTGACAATAATAATTAATAATAATAATTATTTATTTATTTAATCTGGCAGAGCTAAGGCCAGTAGGCCTTCTCTTCCGCCCAGCCAGACTCTAATTCTAATTAAATACATTTGCTTACATAGTTATTACATTAATATCTAGATCATAAAACAACATGAAAGTAAATAATGAAAATTGGATAACTAATGTTAGTGTGACAATAATAAACACTGGTAAGAAATAGTTATAATAATAATGATAATAATAATAATAATGGGAATAATAATAATAATAATAATAATAATAATAATAATAATAATAATAATAATATGGAGAATTGCAAATTTGTGTCACTAATGGTTACCTCCATTTGGATACATTCGTCTCTCCAAAATATAATGGACCCATTTAATATAATTGATTGAATTAGATTAAATAATGTTAACAAAACTAAGAGTCCGTCTTTTAAAATGCTTGAAATATGTGAGATTTCACCAGATGTTATATTTTTACTATTATGTATACCAAGTTCGATAAAGTCGTGACTAGCATTCCTGAATTCTGACTAATAGACTGAAAAGCAGCAATTAATCTTCTTTCTTTTGTCAGTAAAGAAAGAAAATAATCTAAACATAGTCTCGTCTATAAAGTGGCAATTTAAGTTGACAAATTGTTTATCATATTTCAACGTAAAAGGAGCCTTTACTTTCAGACATTCACAAATGTGGGGTACATATCACGTGGAAGTACAGAACAAAACGTAAACAAGTTCCTTTCCTCTATACAGAGTGTGTCAAAAGATTAAGACAGCCAAGTACGAGACAAAGAAAGAACTTCAGGGGAATAAATAGGCCTAATGTATATAAACTTTTCTTCTCTTCTTTGCGGTTTAGTATATAGGCTATCAAATGGTAAGGTACATCGCCGAGGACATGGTAAAATTACTTTATTTGTCCCCTAAAATGTGTAAGACAGAATAATTCGTCATCAAAATTGTGCCAATTTCTTGATAAAACGCTGCCCTTATTATTAGATGATGTGTCGCTGCATTATCGATTGTATTATAACATTACGCGCGAAATTTAAATATAGCGCTTAAGGAATTAAATAAAAACTGTGAGTGTTTGACGAAAACGAATTTCATTTTTGCAGAGAGCATGAAATCGTCATTCAAAATGAACCTTCGTGCTGTAAAGCAACAAAGCATGGCAACCCTGTATTATATAACCCACACGCTTTCTGATACAACTCAGAGAAATATCTTTACCAAAAGGAAAATGGGGTTCCTACAGGTTTCGTCGATACACAATGTGATTTAATGCAATCGGCAGGCATTGGTGAGAAAATGCGCTTGATTAGCTAAAGCGGTAGTATCGCTATTCACGGTAGTCCTATAAATCAGTAAATAAATATACTGTACGAGTGTTTCCGTGAAAGATGGGTATTTTCTCTGGACCAAAAATATATTACAAATGGAGTAAGAATTATTTTCCCGTAGATTAATTTTGAGGTAAAAATTATTATGTACATAAAACCGCGGATCATTATAGTTGCTCCCAAGGCTGCACACAAGGACAGCAGCCAATCCTCATTCAGAAACAAAACACTGATTTTAACTTTGGTGTTAATAGTGATTTCAATTTGAATTGAAATGGGTTGTTGACAATGACGAAGCTCTTAAAGTTCTTTGAGGCTTAAAACACTTATTTTAACACTAGTGTTAATGGTGATTTCAATTTGAATTGAAATGGGTTGTTGACAATGGCGAAGCTCTTAAAGTTCTTTGAGGCTTAAAACACTGATTTTAACACTAGTGTTAATGGTGATTTCAATTTGAATTGAAATGGGTTGTTGATAATGGCGAAGCTCTTAAAAATCCTTTGAGGCTTAAAACACTGATTTTAACACTAGTGTTAATGATAATTTCAATTTGAGTTGAAATGGGTTGTTGACAATGGCGAAGCTGCAAATTAAGCTTTCAGGAATAACTCCCTGTAAAGTTAATTTGAATAATTTCGAGGGAAAAATTGTTCCGGGGCCGGGTATCGAACCCGGGTCCTTTGGTTAAACGTACCAACGCTCTCCCACTGAGCAACCCGGGAACTCTACCCGACACAAAATCTAATTTTTCCCTCTATATCCACAGACCTCAAAGTGGGCTGACAACCGTCAAGCAACCAACATTTGAGTGCACACTAACTCTATGTGACTTTAAATTGTGGTTTTCTGTTACGTACAGTGACGTGTATTATGCAAATTAAGCTTTCAGGAATAACTCCCTGTAAAGTTAATTTGAATAATTTCGAGGTAAAAATTGTTCCGTGGCCGGGTATCGAACCCGGGACCTTTGGTTAAACGTACCAACGCTCTCCCACTGAGCTACCCGGGAACTCTACCCGACACAAAATCTAATTTTTCCCTCTATATCCACAGACCTCAAAGTGGGCTGACAACCGTCAAGCAACCAACATTTGAGTGCACACTAACTCTATGTGACTTTAAATTGTGGTTTTCTGTTACGTACAGTGACGTGTATTATGCAAATTAAGCTTTCAGGAATAACTCCCTGTAAAGTTAATTTGAATAATTTCGAGGGCACTGATTTTAACACTAGTGTTAATGGTGATTTCAATTTGAATTGAAATGGGTTGTTGACAATGGCGAAGCTCTTAAAAGTTCTTTGAGTCTTAAAACACCGATTTTAACACTAATGTTAATGGTGATTTCAATTTGAATTGAAATGGGTTGTTGACAATGGCGAAGCTCTTAAAATTTCTTTGAGTCTTAAAACACCGATTTTAGCACTAATGTTAATGGTGATTTCAATTTGAATTGAAATGGGTTGTTGACAATGGCGAAGCTCTTAAAATTTCTTTGAGGCTGAAAACAATGATTTTAACACTAGTGTTAAAGGTGATTTTAATTTGAATTGAAATGGGCTGTTGACAATGGCGAAGCTCTTAAAAGTTCTTTGAGGCTTAAAACTCTGATTTTAACACTAGTGTTAATGGTGATTTCAATTTGAATTGAAATGGGTTGTTGACAATGACGAAGCTCTTAAAAGTTGATTGAGGCTTAAAATAATGATTTTAACACTAGTGTTAATGGTGATTTGAATTTGAATTGAAATGGGTTGTTGACAATGACGAAGCTCTTAAAAGTCTTTTGAGGCTAGTCTACGAAAAAAAAAAATAGAGTTATCATTCCTAGTAAAAGTAGGCCTGTAAGTTTGTAATAATGATATATCGTAACACTTGGCTGCACTCCGATTTTTCCATCTTATGTTCACTGTTGGCAGTCATTTCAATATCGAGAGAGCAGTGGGAACCGCGAGGTCGTGGTTTAAACAGATTCTAAAGTAGCAGCCTTGACTCGCAAGCTTGAGGGGTGAACGAGGAGGGGGTATCGATTCGCTAGGCTACATCTCCATACGAAAGGAGGCTAGTCTTCAGTCACAATATTTTACGTTGCGCTATATTGGTGTTCTCTGAAAGCGCTGAGTTGTTGAGTTAGTTTAACAAAAAGTGCATGCGTGTGAGTTTGTGTTACTTACATAAACACTGAGGTTATTATTAGTAAAATTAAAAGCGTAAGAGGATTATCCTACACAGTATTTACACCTTAGCTTCGCCACTGGTTGTTTAAGGTGACACAATAACGAGGATAGAATTAATGATAATGTTGGTGATAAATTGATAAAGTTGATGATTGTGATGATATTTGCATAATCAGTAAGTATTTTATTAACTTAAATAAAAGGCAGGAAACGATATTTTTCCAATTCGAGCCGCTTTCAGCAGCCTGCTTCTAATACAGTAATTCCGCCCCGTAACTTCAATAGCAACGCAGGTCGATAGACATTGTGCATATGACGGTAATAATAGTCCTGCGGTTTTCGTTTGATGTCGGATGTGCATTATGTTATTGTGAAACCTCTGTTAAATATAGTTGCCGTATTCGAGTTTCCGATATTGAGAGGTGGTTTCAAATTACACCGCGCTGTAGTTCGTTAAAATCTGGTAAATGTGAGTAGATAACTATGTTATGTAGGCCTATCCGCTGGTTGAGAGTTTCATACCTCACCGATGGATGGAAATTCTGATTCAATAAATAAGGCAATGTGGGGTAAATGAATATGTCTAAGTGTGATTTGTAAAAGTTAAGTTATTTCTTATTTATTTTGTTCGCTTTCAATAACAACTTATTTGAAATAAGATCTAACAAAATAAATTCCATCACCACCAACACACATCATCAACATCGTCGCCATCATCATCATCATCATCATCATCATCACCATCTTCTTCTTCTTCTTCATTATCATCAATTTTCTTGTGTGGTCTCGAAGCGATTAAATGTATTAAGACTTAATACGCTTCCAGGATAAAATGTTCAATCCAAAACGTCCAGAGGAAAAGGTATCTACATGCAAAAATGTCCAAGGGAAAATGTTCATAGACAAACATGTTCAGTAAGAAAAATGTCCACTGCTAAATGTCCATGGACAAAAATGTCCAACTTTTTCAATGCATTGTATTTCAATATAGCCGTTGCTTAGCAAATTCGAAATACTAAGTTTTCTGATTAAATGGCCCAAATCATTAATATTCAATGGAAAAAAGGAAACATTTTTGTAAAAGATGGACACATGTAGCGCTATCACTCCAGAAATGGAGATGGTACTAAATTGTAATGGCGATGTGTGAAAAGAAAAACCAGTAATAAGACAAAAACAAATACTAGATTTCAATGGTCACTCCTTGGAACAGTGATTTACAGCATTGTTGCGTCCACACCCGTGGAGTAACGGTTAGCGCATCCAGCCGCGAAAGCAGGTGGCCCGTGTTCGATTCCCGGTCGGAGCAAGTTACCTGGTTGAGGTTTTTTCCGGGGTTTTCCCTCAACCCAATATGAGCAAATGCTGGATAACTTTCGGTGTTGGATCCCGGACTCATTTCACCGGCATTATCACCTTCATCTCATTCAGACGCTAAATAACATAAGATGTTGATAAAGCGTCGTAAAATAAGCAACTAAAAAAAGCATTGTTGCCATTATTTATCGAATGCCCTATAGTCGCATCGCTGTTATTTCCGGCGTGACTCCTCCTTTTCGCTTACGCCTTAGGAAGTGAAGGCTCTATAATGTCTATGATAGGTAGTATCGTTCGCCATTTTTGTTCTTTCGTTGCCGAGCTACCAGGCGACGAATCTATATTTGCAGCACCGTTAATATTTTTTTATAAACATTATCATGTCGTAGCTTCTATGATAATAAATCAAACGCATTGTAATTGAGCGGCAAATAACGTTCTCGTGTGCTTTCTGCGAACGCCAACGAAAGAGCCAAAATGGCGGGCGATTATATTAAGTATTCATCGAGCCTTAGGAAGTGCAAAACGTCATCAGCAGCGAATGACAAGACGCACACGTTTTAATGTAGTCGACCTGTAACATGATTGGCTGTCGGAAATAAGAGCGACGGGACTATAGTATAATATAATAACAAACATGGAAGAAAATCAGAACGTGAACAGTTCTATAGAATGCAAGGAGACCAGTTTCAAAACCATATAGAAATTGTGAACCTGAAAGAAGATTAGAGGATCTGAAAGGCAAACATAAGAGAAATCTTTAATTTTTGATCTCTCTGAAGGTGCACGCATTGAAATGCATCCGCCAAGAGCCACAATGCAACCACCACACAGCGCAGCTTACTCTAATGCATTGAACCCACTAGGGTTGGGGCGGTTTTGTGGGGGAAGCATCCCTGCTGAAGTGGAATCAAATGATCTATGAAGGCAGGTAATTCGGTTGTTGAGGCCTCGAAGTAGGTCAGCTAGCTTTAGAAGCGTTAGCCTTTAAATAATAAAAAGGCTACCGGAAGAATGTAAGGCGATTTTCTCTCTAGAGACGTTCTTAAGGGAACGGTTTTCTGAACTTTTCGTGGGATAAAATCAATAAATGAAACGGGTATGAGAGTATAACCAGAGCTAATGTGTCTTGATGTTACGCACTGTGACGGAAATAAGAATTTGTTTAAATTTATGCATTTTAAAATACTTCGTCTATTTGATTTATAATACATAATTACGTACTTAGATATTCTTTAATGGAAGATAGAGTGTACCAGATAAAGGTAGCGGTGAAGTCCAAACACATAGGCAAAGACATCGATTCTCTTTCTCTTTTATTTTCTCCTTTTATTTTCCATTTTCTGTCTTCTTCCCCGTCATTTTTTCTTTTTCCCTTCTCCATCATCTTCTTCTCTTCCTTTTCCTATTTCTGTCCTAATTTTCTTTGCCTCATATTCAGCTTAGTTTTGCCTCCTCTTCCTTCCAATCTTTTTCCACTGCCCTTATTTTGTTTCCCACTTTCCCTACGTTTTTCCATTCTCTTTCAACTTATATTCTACATTTTGTCTATTTTTCCTCACCTTCTCCTCTTTTGTTTTACCTCCTTTTTCTTTTCATATTTTTCTTTATACCTTCATTATACTGTATCTACCTTTTTTTCTCCTTTTCATTTGTTTTGCCTATTATACGACCCATTTTTAAATTAAAGAGTATTCATGTAAGCTTTATCTTAAACAATAAAAATTTTTAACATTTTCATCCATTTATATTTATAAATGCTTAATAAACAGAATCAGAAAACAAAAGAGCCAACCTGAAGATGTAAATAGGGGAAAAATCGACATCTATGTACGTACCCTTCCATATTTCATGGAAAAATACGACCTACAACAAATTGAAGTAATAGGCCTTATTGTTGAAGCACGCGGAACTATTCCCGGTTTCTTCTTCCAAACCTGGCAACGTTTCGGCCTATAGAGGAAGGCAATTGATGACATCGTTCTTGCAGCTCTGAGAGTATCCATATTTCTACTCTGAAACCATCTCTACAGTCAACAGTGATCTTCAAATTAGTAATTAGTACCTAATTATTTATTCAATAATTTCTTGTCATTGTTGTGTGACTCCATTAAACTTAAACATATGTATATTATTTATACATTGGTTAACTAATTTATTTTAATTTCAATAAGAATGCAATTATAATAAATTTATTAGATCATAATAGAAATCATAATAGAAATGAATCGATAATGAGTACATGCGACATAATGATGAAACTAAATTGAGGTTGATTATGTAAGCAATTTGTCAAGCTTGTTTTTAAGCAGGCATGCGGTAGTCTTCGTAGAAGTTACGCAAACGTTTCTGCTGACATGAAAATATTGTAAGAAAGAAAGATTAACCTACATATAGAATGTACCGATTCAGCTATTTCAGGTTCATGACTTACAGTATGTCGACATCTGATCATCTAATTGGAATAATAAATTATTATGTAAAATAAGACCTAAATATTACAATTAGATTTTTGAAAAGGAGCAAATAATTAAGGTTTAAAGTCTTAAGGGTTATCACGATTGGTTTAAACATGCACTAAAACAAGACGTAAGTGCAAGTTTGAACCAATAAATTATTGAGATTTGCGATAGATTAATTAGTTTAGGAAATTGTATATTTATTATGTAGAACTACATTTGTATATAGATCTTTAGTTAAATTATTAAGTTTTGTACTTTTGTGAACAATATCAATAAAGCTATCTATCTATATTATTTATACTTTCAACTGCCTATTGCACAATATGCTCTGTCTTTGTGGCAGCCTGTTAATACAGGGAGCTGTTATCGTTTAAATAAATAATAATAAATACAACAAGAATTCAGATTTTCATAATTATAGCACGCGAAATTGACATCTGCTCACTGCCTAAAATGGCAAACTTATGAAATATGAAAAATCGCTTCCTTATACTGGCATTGTGTTTTTTAATAAGTTGACATTGGAGATACAAACTTTACCTTATACACAATTCAAAGTGAAAGTGAAATAGATTTATCTGATCAATGTTTTTATTCCGTAAAAGAATTCTTAAAATACAATACAGTATAATATGTAACAATACTTGATATGTCAATTATTTTAAATGTATGTTTAATTTCTAACGTATTTTTAACGTACGCAGAAGCCGCAGTAAACAAATTCCACAAACCTAAGACATAGGCATCATCAAGATATTAACAGAGGACACTCTACAGTTAATTCCGAGGCGAAGGGTACACTGAGGGTTGTGTTTGGCGTTGTACTCAAATCAGCAGCTGGCAGAAGTGCACTTCATGTACGGTAAGACAGATGGCAATGTTGCGCTGGTTCGTCGTATCCAGATCGATGAATAGGTAGAGGTGGACCAATTGCTTGGCCTCCACGCTCACCTGATTTGAATCCTATCGATTTCTACTCGTGGGGCCATTTAAAATCATTGGTGTATTCGTCTCCGGTGCCTGACATGGAATCCCTTCGGAATCGAATTGTGGCAGGTTATGAGCAGGTCAACGAGACATCGATGTGAGGCCTGTATTCAAGCAGAGGTGGACATTTTGAACATATGCTGTAAAGACAACTACCTGCGGGAAGAAAAAGTTCCGGTGAATATCACTAAGGAGCGGATTTCTATGTAATTAAATATTTTTCTTGTGTGTGATAAAACACAATTAACAAAGTTAAAAATTCCGAATGTCAAGTTTCAAGTTTAAAACCCGAATTTTATTTCCACAAAAACATATTTTCACAAAAAAAAATTATGTAAATACATATTTTTAGGAAATCTATTAAAAACACATAAATCTTAGAGTTTTTTTACTTAAATAAATTTTTACAAGAACTTTTAAATATTTTAAAACTAAATCAATTATATCACTCAGAAATACGTTATCTTTTTAAGAATTCTTGGTTGCTTCGTGTTTCTATGGGCTGTGTGGTGTATCCGTGATCCATTTTTGTAATAGTATCGCCTCAAGTTCTGAGAACTGCTACGTAGCATATCAGTGTTATTATATGAGAATAAATTTACATAAACAAGAAGGAGAGATTTTGCAACACATAATTAGGAATTTTTATTGTTGCTGAAGATTATTTCATTCCGCGCTTTGTTTGTGAAACACAACGAATAAGAGCTCGGGTATAAACATTATTCAATTTAAACTAATCTCTCGCCTCTCGTTCATGCCTATGTTGTGATTCCCCGTTAATCGGAACATAAGCATAAGCTGCGTAGTGTAGACGTGATGGCAATAGGAAGCTTTTCTCCGACATTGTCAATCAGTAGATAGAAACATTTTTTTTACGTTAAGACGTGTGTATATTAGCCTCTTAAGATGCCTAAAATCAAATCGAGTTTAAGATCGCGTCCACAGCAATATGTAGATGAATTTAAAAACATTTTTACTACCGACGAAAAGTGTTATTTAGCCAACCATGTGGTAAATCAGTAAGTGCAGATCAGAGCTCTCAGGTAACCCAACATTTGTCTGGAAACAAGCACATCGCCGCTGCTTCACGTGTGCATTCACGGCAAAACAGTGGATATAAAAAAATGTGTAAAGTTGCTCAAGTGTTGGAGGATGTGCCTGTTGGTGAAATTGACAGTGTAGGTGTTTGTGACATTCCTCTCTTTAAATATGCACGTCTGACGTCCTGTGATGCGGAAAGATCGTTTTCACAGTATAAGTCGTTGTTCAGAGATAATGGGCATGCATTTGTGTTGGAGAATTTGGAAATGACCTTAGTTGTTCACTGCAATACTCGGACAACTACTAGCAACTGATACTCAAGTGTGATTGGTGAGTACCTAGTAACATTTTTTTTTTCAAGCTGAGTAAGGTATTTTTCTCATATTTAAAAAAAATATATATTTTTTTTATATTTATAGCAAATATTTTCGTACTTTTTAGCACACAAAAAATAAATACAGGGACATCATTTTATTTTTACTTCAATTTTTATTGTACCTGAGTTTTTTAATGTACTTCACTCCCACCCCTTCTACTAAGGAAGTTCCAACTCCACACAGAACCAAGACCGCAGATAGTAAGCAGTACTGAGTTACTGAGTATAGTACGTTCCAGAAATATGTTCGCGTTTTCCAGTGACGAAAGAGCTTTCAATATTGAATCATATTTTCGCACAGGTACTGTCCGTTTACCTACGTCGCATCCCGATTTCCCCTACCTGCTTCTGCTCGCCCCTCTGTAAAAGCTGGGCTGTCTTAGCTCTTTTCTGAAAACATTAATTTCTCTTAGGAATTGGACGTTTACGTAATATTATACAGCTGTTTAATTTAACTTAAATAAAAGGGCCTCGTTACGTAATTAACTGTCACGTGATTTCCTCCCTTTCTACAATCCTGCGGCATAACCACTTGGACGGACAGTAGATAGCATGTCTGAGTAATTTTATATTTTCGGGTCGGGCAGAAGTGAAGATTAAATTTACAGTACGTAGAGTAGGTACAGAATTATTTCAACATGAGTTACTAGTACGAAGGACGAAAATGGCAATTGGAATTAGATGCAATAGTCTATAGTGCGATAATATGCACAAAAGAACTGAAGCCTGTACCGAAATGAACGGCCACCATTTTCAAAATTGTGTTTAAATATTCATATTATGATTATTTTTCAATTTAACTTCTTTCTCTATATTGTACGCTAATGTGCTGTAGACAGTATAATATACATTGCATAATGAATACGTTCGCATGGATAACTCAGTTCGTGAGTAAAAACACTTATTCTTAATACAGTACTGTACTTTGATTAAAGAAAACCCTAATGAAAATTATCAAACTCAAAATCGCGATATTTCCTAGTTTACGTAAATGGATGAACTACTTTTCTTCCTTCCTATACCTAGTAGAGTGATTTGTGTTTTACGCCAGTATCATCGAACTCCAGTCGTGGAGGGGGGATCAAGCGGTGTTTCCGGTTCTCTAAAGGTATAGACAGGTTAATATTAAAAATGTTAGTAAAAATAAAATGATGTCCCTGTATATTTAAATTTTTAGCACATAAAAATCCGCTCCAAAAATATCACTGTTTTGAAGGCCATAACTCGGAAACCAAGCATTTCCGGACACATGTAGTAATGAACTTTTTGTATTGTCTACATGTGGGGAATACATACCTGAAATTATGCTCTCCAATTTTCAAACATCCTGTATAAATTGAAAATATTAAACAGTTTCGCAGCACTGTTCGTAGACGTAATAGCCGACCAGAAGAGTTTTATCTGCGCAGTGATTAGGCAATGGAGGAACCGCTTTGTAACCGCGACGCTCTCGCCGGCTGCGGGATGTAGCAGGATAATTCCACGGGCCCCGCCTAGGGCCAGCTGTTATCAAGCATTAATGATTAAATAAGCCACACCAATGACGTAGCACAAAGGCCGACCACCAGGGTAATCACCGGCTGTGCATCAAAGATATCCAGTTCCTATGTGATTCAAGAGAGGTATTTGGTTCCACAAACATCCGGCCCACCGGTCGCCGATCTATAATATAAAAAGACGCGTTTAACTTTTAATCCTCAGTTAATACTAAACGTGCACAGACTGTCATCGCTATCACCAGCCGGCCTCCCGAATGCAGATCAATTCTGTCTCTCTTTCCCTCTCACAAAAGTTACATGGACGTGACACAGATGTTGACAACACAAAAACCCTGTTACAAGGCCCATTCATAGCGTTTTGTGTCCTTTAACAAACAAATGCATTCGCTGCACTAAAAAAAAAATACGGTCCATGTTGTGAATCCGAGCAGTTATTTATGTAAATCAAAGGATTTCGTGTAGATGAACGCAAGTCTCCTGGCTGTATTTTCGTGGCATGTCAAAAGCCCAGGATGATACCGGCTTGTTCATTTGCCATTTAGTATACCTCCGATTTTGACTGCGGTTTAGGGCGAATAGAGAGCCAAAAGAAAGCAACGAAAGGAATGGCGCTAACAAAATCACATTTTTGGAAAGAGATATGGCTATCACTTTGTTTACATTTAAAGAAACAATAATAGACTTGATAGGTTTTAATTGAGAGGTGATAAACAAAGTAGTATAGAGTAAAGCAGTGATCGCCAAAAGCTGTGTCGCGACATATGCCCCTGTTTCCACTCAAGCGTAACCATGGCATCATATCCCCACCCTCTGTTTACAGCCATCGCTTCGATATAAGTAAAGACATTTATCAGCAGCGGACGTACGCATGTAATGTTACAAGTGTGTATGTTTCGATGTCTTTCCGAAAACAGATAGTAAGTAAAAACTTAATTTTAAGGAGCATGGAAGGAAAAGTATTTATTTTGTGCAGATGGCAAAAATATGAGACACTTAATTTGTTGTAAAATTTTAAATGAAGTATAAAAGAACAATGTACGTTGTCATTATTTTTCTTCTTATGAAGACTACCACGCCCTTACCTGTAACTTGAATATTAAAATAATAATAAAAAGTAACGGCTTCTATGTTTTAATCGGGATGAAATACTTCGACTTTTTTTCGACGTATGTAGTGTAATTTGTATATTTAATTAATAAATAAACAATAAAAAGTATTGGCTTTTATGTTTTAGTCGGTGTAAAATACTTCCAGGTTTTTTTACGCATGAGTATAATTTGAATATTTCATTAATAAATAAACAATAAAAAACATCGGCTTCTATGTCTTAATCGAAGTAAAATAATTCAACTTTTTTTAAGTATGTAGTGTAATTGACAACTTCCTGACCAGCCTAGTACGTTTTTCTAATTTCAAATTACTGCTGATGTAAAGTACACGCTCTTTCTATGTTAAATAAGAAAATAAGTTTATGTTATTTTATTAATAATACAAAAATAATTAATAGTAGGATAAAAAATTAACATGGAAAAAAGTGTGCATCGTTAATAAGTAGGAGAATATTATATTGCATTCGTTTTTTGGTCACAGTCCGTTTCTGCACTGTTATTCACTGCATTACCTGAGGAGATACCCACTCCACCCCTCTCCCTGCGATAGTGGTGTGCGGGTTGCATTTCTATTACGTCACAATTTCGTGGTGTTTGGCAACCATTGGAGTAAAGGTTCGCAATATTCTGATACGAGTAATATTGTGATAGCTCTTTTTGAGAATTTATTACAATTTTAATGAGCGAGAGAAGGACCGGTTTTGTGCAGCAACTTGTCCGCAAACATTCCCTTAATACGTTGACGCAAAAAAGTGATCTTCCTCTTGTTCAGTAAAATTGTAATGAATTCTGAAAAATAACTATCACAATATGTATGTATGGTGTATTTATTCACACTGCAAATGGGTATATACCCGGTGGCAGTGGTAACTAATTACACGAAATAATGACACTAATAAACACAATTAATAAGCAATAAAATTAATAATAAATTAATAATACTAATAATAATAATTAATAGACTACTACTAATAATATATATAGAGTGTTAGTTGGGAGGTCGGAGGGAAAAAGACCTTTAGGGAGGCCGAGACGTAGATGGGAAGATTATATTAAAATGGTTATTTTACGACGCTGTATCAACATCTAGGTTATTTAGTGTATGAATGAAATGAAGGTGATAATGTCGGTGAAATGAGTCCGGGGTCCAGCATTGAAAATTACCCAGCACTTGCTCGTATTGGGTTGAGGGAAAACCCCGGAAAAAACTTCAACCAGGTAACTTGCCCCGGCCGGGATTCGAACCTGGGCCACCTGGTCTCGCGGCCAGACGCTCTTGCTCGGGATAGGGACTAATGGCGGGCTTATGTGAGGGCGGCAATGAACCTCCGGGTTCCTTAAAAGCCAGTAAGTAAGTAAGTAAGTACTACTACTACTACTACTACTACTACTACTACTACTACTAATAATAATAATAATAATAATAATAATAATAATAATAATAATAATAATAATAATAGTATAACAATATTAACAGGGAGCATCCTAAATTAAATGAAGCACGATCACTTAAAATAACATTTAAAATAAATCTGATTTGCATCTTAACCTTAAGTTCGAACTAAAACCCAAGAGTATGATATGTTCATATCTGCACAAGTACCTTTCATCACTACATTAATTTCGCTGTCAACTCACTCACTGCACTGGAACTACGACACATTTCACTGATTCTATCCTGATTTCACTAACACTTCAAAAACATTTCACTGTTCAAATACTTTGCACTGCCACTATAAACTATAAACCTTCACTGACAGAAACACACTTCACTTACACAACACACTTCACTGATACAACACACTTCACTGACACAACACACTTCTTCACTGGTACAACACTTCAATAACAAAATATCAATTACACCCGTTAAATAGTGTGTATAATATACTACCGTCTATTAGTAAAGTCCTTAAGCCTATTTTAAATACATTTTTGGTTATTGGTAAAGTCCTTAGTAAGTCTGCAGGTAAAGCATTCCAGTCCCTGATGGTACGATTGAGAATAGAGTGGTCGTTCCTTGAAGAGTAATTTGGCGGCTGCAACCTATTTTTTTTCTCTCCAGGCAGGCTCATCTACTATTACCCATATCACAATATTACCAACCTTTACCCGAAGTGCACTGACGTTACTTCTAAAAAAATTTAATTAAAAATGTTTAAGTTTTCGTAAATTCGGTGAAGTTTTAATTTTAAATCTTGCGTGATTAAAACATAGGTCCGTAGGTATCACATTGCCACAAAAATTTTTTATGTTTTAGCTTACCCTGAATGCACTTAACTCATTTTTTTTTTTTTAGAAATGTCACTTGTACTCCTTTGCTTCTGACCCCCCTCAATTGTGAACAGGCACAACACTATAAAATTATGTAATATAATGTAGGACTTATCAAGTATCTTACATATTCAGGGATGACAGGCAAACATCGGAAGGGAAATTTCTGTATGTTACCCATTCCTACACATGGTGCACCTCAACTCAGTCCCATGTCTCAAGAAGACAAACTCAGACCCGGAATACCCATCAGCTGAGTCCCGAACCTACACTCTATACCAGATGTCTTTGGAGCTGATATAAACAAGGGAACGAAGTGCAAGAGAGCGCGGTTCACACGATACTAAATGTCTGTGTATGAATTAAGTGACCGACTACGTTCATATAACGAAAAATGAAAATTAAAGTAATGTCTTTGAACATACCTTCTTGCATCAGTCACTAGTTGCACTGCTGTCATCTACTCATACACTGCACAGATGCTAGACGCAATAGAACTGTAGTAGTGGACGCGTCTCTGAATACCGTCTCGTAACCAGGATATGCAAGCGCTAGTGTCTACAACGCTCTCAGCTAAGTAATGACTCGGTAACCAATGGGAGCGCAGCGATAACATGAGATGCATCGAGACTCTTGTTATGGTCTGCTCCAAAGACATCTGGTATAGAGTGTAACAATAACTCACCTGAGTCACGGGCCAAACATGAATTCATAAAATATGCTAAACAAAATTTCCCTTTCCATTTTCCATAGACTTAAGACTGCACAATATCTGCAGGTGTGGTTAAACAATCTCTTCAGCATATCGCTTTTTGTCGTAGAAATTGATAGCTAACTAGTGGCAGGGAGGCATTTAAAAGCAACAAGATAGTAGCTCATTATTATATTTGTCTGTTTGAACTCAGAAGAGGTATTCTTTTAAAAGTATTTTACTTTTCGTATGAATGTTACTGCGAATTTTAATGTACCTATGTCACTTTGTATGTTCTTCAGCAAGTTACTAAACAGTAAAATATTTGGCTTAGGAGAATAAATCATGTTGTTGATTTTCGAGTGTATTGACTCTCAGACACGTGTAGTTCTTGCTCACGACGATTTCTCAGCTATATATTTGATAGAAATTCAGAATTCGATGGTATGTGTATCCATGGTAGATAATCGTAGAACTGTTGAACCCTTGCGTCATTTGGTTACATTATCATTAAATCATCTATAAAACAGTCGTCCACATCTTCTAGTGATAAAAATGGCAGTCCAAAAAATAACTTAGCTTTAGTTTTATTTGTTATTTAACGTAGGCAGAAACCGCAGTAAACAAATTCCACATATCTTAGACATAGGCAGCATCAAGATATCTTGCTCATATTCTGTTGTGTGTGTATAAGAGTCTACTCTCGACCCTGGTGTAGAAGGGGTAGAGCAAATGGAAGAAAGAGACTTTCTCATCAACGCTGGAAGAATCTCGCTCCAGCAACAACAAACTTTAGATTGGCTTCGAGGGGATGGGAGGAGGGAAACAAACAAATGCCTACAAAAACTGGAAACTGTACCGATTGCATGTATTTCCTCCTAAGGATAGATACACTTCAAGATAAAAATATCTTTGACAACTTTAAACTATTAAAGAAAGTAAACATAGTTGTTTCAACGGAATTTGAAACAAAATAGAAATACTGTTTCACAGAATCTTCTTCTGAAATAGATTCACTGATTCCTTTCTTCGACGGCTTTTACATCTTTCAGTGTTCATTTTACACTTTTGACCTACTACTAGAAGAATACAAGAGTAAAATGAGATTTTATCCGTGAGAAGAAAGTTTAACAACCGAAGCTAGCCGAGAGTGATAATTTCCACGAGAACATAAAATCTGTTCAATCTCGTGTGCTATACATTCTTATCCATTACTGGTATCTAAATTTAATTTTAAACTATAGGCCTTTTCATTGTAATGTGTTGTTTGTGAAGAAGTTATAAATTAATGAATGTATGATATTTAATGTTGCTAATGTGTTGATTGTCAAGGAGAGAGTGATTTAAGAAAAAATAATTCACAAGTAAATTAAAAACTTTTAATTAACTGCTGTGAATAAAATCACTGTTTAGGTTCCTCTGGATGGTGGAATAAGTATCAGTTTAGATATTAGTCACGGATAAAAGTAATTTATTTTTAATTACGAGTTAAGACTAACTAATTTCAACTTTTTATAATAAGTGGAAAACGATGCGTGACCTCCATTTAAAAATTAATTTTGTTACGCAAAAGAACAGAACATTAAATAACTTGAGTATATAGTTAACTGGGAAACACTCAACATTTAAATAAAAAAATGTAATACGTGTTGCAATTTCTGCAGCTACAAGTGACAATGTAATATTTAAGGAATGCAGATATAGAATTTTGATTACTTACTTACTTACTTACTTACTGGCTTTTAAGGAACCCGGAGGTTCATTGCCGCCCTCACATAAGCCCGCCATTGGTCCCTGTCCTGAGCAAGATCAATCCATTCTCTATCATCATATCCCACCTCTCTCAAATCCATTTTAATATTATCTTCCCATCTACGTCTCGGTCTCCCTAAAGGTCGTTTTCCCTCCGGCCTCCCAACTAACACTCTATATGCATTTCTGAATTCAGCCATACGTGCTACATGCCCTGCCCATCTCAAACGTCTGGATTTAATGTTCCTAATTACGTCAGGTGAAGAATACAATGCGTGCAGCACTGTGTTGTGTAACTTTCTCCATTCTCCTGTGACTTCATCCCTCTTAGCCCCAAATATTTTCCTAAGAACCTTATTCTCAAACACCCTTAACCTATGTTCCTCTCTCAAAGTGAGAGTCCAAGTTTCACAACCATAAAGAACAACCGGTAATATAACTGTTTTATAAATTCTAACTTTCAGATTTTTGACAGCAGACTGGATGATAAAAGCTTCACAACCGAATAATAACAGGCATTTCCCATATTTATTCTGTGTTTAATTTCCTCCCGAGTATCATTCATATTTGTTACTGTTACTGTTGAACTTCTCCACCTCTTCAAAAGATAAATTTCCAATTTTTATATTTCCATTTCGTACAATATTCTCGTCACGAGACATAATCATATACTTTGTCTTTTCGGGATTTACTTCCAAACCTATCTCTTTACTTGCTTCTAGTAATTTTGATTTTTTTTTATTAATTGATGCACAATTCTCATTTTTTTATCTCGAAATATCATTGCTGCAGCAATATAAATTCGGGATTATTTGAAAAATTGATTGTTCACTGTTGGATTTGAGCAGTGAAAATAATAATCCAAGAGTTCAGCTGCTATTACTGCCTTTCATTATTATTAGTGCAAAGTGGACTAAGATTATTATTATTATTATTATTATTATTATTATTATTATTATTATTATTATTATTATTATTATTATTGTTCATTATATGAGGCTGTTATACAAAACAGATGCTTAATGCATAAAAAATGAATATGAAGAACAGAGACAAGGAAAAATGATGACGGACTTGATACTCGTGAAATGTAATAGAAGGTTACCTCATGTCGATATCGTTAAGTTACATACTTAACAAATCAGAGGCAAAATAATTTTTGGTTATTATTGAAGAGCGTATTCTTAGATTGATGCATACTGTGAACTTATACCCAGAGATGAAATCTTTCTTGTGAGGATAGCAATGCCATATTAGTTTCCACACAAATAAAAAGTAAAAAGTAAACCAATTCTAAAGAGTGAGTCTAAGAAACAAAACAACTCCCGGAGGGGAGATACGGAGAGCAACACTCCATATTCTCTCAGAGAATCATATTAAATATATACAGATTCCTACAACTTTCCTCCAAGTTCATACTGTAGTCACCACAAAAAGTTTATCTGTAGTTCTCCAACTTCCCGCTCTGGCTTTGAATTTCTTATTAGTGTCTCTATATATTAATTTAGGAACTACTGAAGCACAATGTGGGCCTCGGGTTCACAAAAATTTTAGATTAGCCTACGCAAGACAGTTTTCGTGTATACTTTGTAGAATACTATGAATCGATTTATGCTCGATCAGTAAGATATAAGTTATCAAATTATTAACTAACAATGAAGGTGTTATTAAGACGACATATTGCCTCGTTAATTTAAAATGCAAACATTTTTAACCTCATCATAATCATGGTTAACTTTCCATTTTTAGATCATGCGGTCTGTGACGGCAATCTAACAAATATGGGCTTGTTCTTCTATCCACATCTTGGTCTTTCCCTTCTGTGTATCTTTTATGGTCCATATGCCAAGTCCAATTTTCGAAGTCTGTATTTTCCTATCACCTTTACTTTTTAACTTTGCTCTAGAGTATGCCATTAGGTAAGTCCAAGATAACAGAGAGGGTTTGGAATTGAACGGGTTATATCAACTGCTTGTCTATGCGGATGACGTGAATATGTTAAGAGAAAATCCACAAACGATTAGGGAAAACACGGAAATTTTACTGGAAGCAAGTAAAGAGATAAGTTTGGAAGTAAATCCCGAAAAGACAAAGTATATGATTATGTCTCGTGACGAGAGTATTGTACGAAATGGAAATATAAAAATTGCAAATTTATCTTTTTAAGAGGTGGATAAGTTCAAATATCTTGGAGCAACAGTAACAAATATAAATGATACTCGGGAGGAAATTAAACACAGAATAAATATGGGAAATGCCTGTTATTATTCGGTTGAGAAGCTTTTATCATCCAGTCTGCTGTCAAAAAATCTGAAAGTTAGAATTTATAAAACAGTTATATTACCGGTTGTTCTTTATGGTTGTGAAACTTGGACGCTCATTTTGAGAGAGGGACATAGGTAAAGGGTGTTTGAGAATAAGGTTCGTAGGAAAATATTTGGGGCTAAGAGGGATGAAGTTACAGGAGAATGGAGAAAGTTGCACAACACAGAACTGCACGCATTGTATTCTTCACCTGACATAATTAGGAACATTAAATCCAGACGTTTGAGATGGGCAGGGCATGTAGCACGTATGGGCGAATCCAGAAATGCATATAGAGTGTTAGTTGGGAGGCCTGAGGGAAAAAGACCTTTAGGGAGGCCGAGACGTAGATGGGAAGATAATATTAAAATGGATTTGAGGGAGGTGGGATATGATGATAGAGAATGGATTAATCTATCTCAGGATAGGAACCAATGGCGGGCATATGTGAGGGCGGCAATGAACTTCCGGGTTCCTTAAAAGCCAGTAAGTAAGTAAGTAAGTAAGTATTTTCCTATTCTTTGTACATAGTTCTTACACTGTCGTTGTTAATTTTGATTTCTGCTGTTAAAGTAGCGATTTGTAATTTTTGTCAGGTACATGTATTTATTTGATAGCCCAATCTCGTTATGCCAAATAATGATCT
The DNA here is from genome assembly GCF_040183065.1 of Periplaneta americana. NCBI lineage: Eukaryota > Metazoa > Arthropoda > Insecta > Blattodea > Blattidae > Periplaneta > Periplaneta americana. The sequence continues at coordinate 39,113,020 of NC_091123.1, forward strand.
CAAAAGCGCATCTGAGCTGCTTCCAGTTTCTATGAAATGAATATCATTTCTTTAAAATCCAGACTTCACTGCTGTAACTTAGTGCTGCTTTTGACTTAATTTTGTGCAATCTTAACTTTGTATTTACTGACATCTTTTTCCAAAATGTCTTCTTGTAAGGCCAATTAATTAGGACTATATTTCTGTAATTTCACATCTAGATCAATTTTATGTACAGAAAATAAAGTTAATAATTATGTCAATTCACATATTTGTTGCATTATTTTCCCAACTATTTCAATTATCAAGCGTTTTATGTTATTTCCACACATTGCCTTTGATTTTGAAGTGTAAATATTTACAAGCCCAGTCAGTAAGTCAGTGCAGCTGAGATTGGTACCATCCAAATACACGTCACGTCAGCAATCTGCCAATCATAGTCGTCAGTCTTATCGTCCACACACTGCGGCAAACGCAAGATATTATCACTTTGCGTTTCTGGGATGTATCCTTGTGTACAGTGTCACTCGCTTTTAACGTTCCCATTACTTATTTCACTCGCCAAAAACGGTGACTTTGGTTATACTACTACTACTACTACTACTACTACTACTACCACTTCAAGGATTAGAAAACTCTCGTGTTCAGACTTCAGTTTTCCGTCTCTTTCTCGGACGGCCAACATTTTCTTCTTCCTGTTGGTCTGTAACGAATATTTGTTTCAGAATTCTTTCCTTTTCCATCTTTGATACATGTTCGGTCCAACGAGTTCTGTAATCTTGTATCTTTTCTTCTATGGGAAATATGATATAGCTAGAGCAAGGAACGATTACCGAAAAGCAATAGTAGCGTTGCTGTCTGTTTTGACGTGTGTATGTAGGCATTCCGAGGGGTCGGGAGGTACGGGCCGATGGAAGCACAGTACTGCCTCTTTCAAGAAGATGAACAAATGAGGACATCGCCCTAGAAATAAAGAACGTAGCAAGAGAAAAATTCGAACCTAATTAAACGCGCAACATATGTTTACGAATGAAATAATAATACCATGCGATACAAGACACGTATTCACATGCAATGGAACAAACTAAAGTCGTAATTTAACTATCACAGCGCAAGACTGATTCTATCGATGTCATTTCTCTTCCGACTCTACTCTTGAATATCATTCAAGCTATCTCGTGGCCTTTCCTGTCGTCCGCTTTTCCTTATCGCATTGTTTCATTCGCATCCCTTCCGTCGGTATTCCCTGCATGTGAGACCTATATCTAGTTCTGTTCTAATCTTATCCAAACTTGTGCACCCATTTAAGGCTCATTCACAATTAAAATTAAACATAACGTAAGCGTTAACTTAAGAATATAAACGTTACTGTAAAATCAAGAAGTCATACCGTTATTCACGATGGGAACATAAACATAACCGCAAACATACTTGGTAACCATGGAAACATAACAACGACGCCATTTCTTCATATTCTGTCGTATACTTCAGCGCTCCACGATTGTGTTCTGTTTGCAAATCACGTAAGCATAAGAATGAAAGTTTGGAGTTTGCAAACTTTCATGTTAACGTCTTACGATAATGTTTATGTCAATGCTTATGTGAATCATTGTGAATGATCCCATTTGGTAGCCTGGGCGCAAACTTCTGTGTTTATGTTACGGTTATGTTTTATTTTCATTGTGAATAGGCCTTTACTCTCCCGAGAAATGTTATCTGTCATGACTGTATTTGAGTTGCATAACTCTGTTTCATTGTCCACGACTCGCAACCATACAATAAAAATGGGACTGTTAATGTTTTATAAAATTTTATCTGTGCCTCTTGTATTGTCTTCTGTTTTAAAGTCCCATTTATCGTACATGATATGATGGAGATCTACGCAAGTTTGGTTCCTTGATAACTTTGACTTTCACTGCTATTAATTAATTCCACTCTTTTTTAACAAATATACTAAATGATGTAAATACATTTAATCTTGCTTGCTTATTTTTTTGTAGAGACATAGCTTTGGATTTTCATACAAGAGAGAGGAACAAGACACGGGCTGTTTCTCTGGGCTGTAGCAGCTTTTTGGTAGTTGACACCGTCGAAATGACAGTTGCTTCCGCCCTCCAGAAAGGAATCCCAAAGGCACACGCATGAAGATGTGACGCAGCTTTAAAACAACACGTCAGGGACTGTCCACGTTATTTACAATATGCAGCTCTCCGCCCTCACCCCAACCCACATCTTCCGTTTCTCACGTCCTATATTCTGAAAATGGAAGCTGTGGAAGTTGTGTAATGTTATTTGTCTGACGTTCTTGCAGGGAAACCTGAAGATTAACACTGTATATGCAAGATAGTTCGTCCCGTCCGCGTTAATTCCTAGCAGAGGTAAACAAAATCCTTCGTTTTCAAATTACGTATACTACAAGTTTATTTATGTATTTATGTATGTATGCATTTCAGTACTGACAAAGGTTCTTCCTTTTAAAGTTCAGAACTTTCTATATTTCCACTGTTGTAATAGAATTACAAATATTAACTTCCTTGTATCTTTCGATGGTGTTCAGGTAAAAGGGCTTATCCCACAAAATATTTTTTTTTTTTTCAGAAACAACTATAATTACATTTTAGCACATTGTTATTAGTTACTTCATAATATGAAGAAATACAAACATAATTGTCAAAAATCTTATCTTCACCCTTTTAATCAAATTTTAACTAATTACACTAATTACACATTTAACAAAATAAGGGTTAAGCCCTTTTACTTAAACGCGATCGATATAACAGAATAACTTTCAATACTTATTCAGAAAAGAATAATTAAAATATGCCTTAATATACCAACTGAGTACTCATCTGAGCTTTTGTTTACTGATTTTAATGTTTTGAAAATTAAACAGATTTATTATATTGCCTTATCGAACTTCATACATAAAAATCGTAATAAATTCAAATTGTATCATCATAAATATGGAACTAAGAGATCCGATTTTAGCTATACGACTAGTGGAACTAAAGTGTTTCAGATGCACTAGCCATGGTACCTACTTTGGTCCAAGGTTATGTAATAAAATAATTGAAAAATACCCAAATTTGGAAAATTTTAGTATCAGAAATTTAAAAAAATAGCGTTAGGAATTTAATTGTTAAAGAATATATGTTGATTTAATATGTGTATGTATTTGTATGATTGAAATTGAAATTGTATTTTTAAAGTTAATTTATTCTTATAATTTTTTTTCTTGACCCACTTTGTGTCAAATAATTATCTTTGTTTGTTTTAAATATGTGTTTAGATAACTCCCTGAGCACGAGTTTTTACTCCTTCAGGGAAGAATTAAGTCTGTATGTTCGTACATGTTATTTTACTAACAATAAACAATAAACAGCAATATATTTGAAAGTAGTAGTAGTAGTAGTAGTTTCAGAACATTCCACTACATTACTCTATTCTTAACGATAGTATGAAAGGCCTAGCTCGATAATTTTAAATTTACGGAATTCATTTTCCATTTTCTCTAGAACTGTTCAAGATAACGTAATGAAACTTCTATAGAATATAGATGCGTATATTGTAAATTCACTGATCTTATTTCATCAAAATTCAATTACTCTAAAGAAAGGTAAAATATTTTTCAATTTGATGTAATTTTTTTTCCTTTTCTTTCACCAGTTATTTTTACGGTGCCATTATTTGTTACAGATGCTTAATATCTCAAATTTGCATTTTTTTTTGGCTATGGTTCTTTTTAAAAATACCTTCAATTGTATTAAACTTTTTTCGTTTGGAATATCTCAAAGAATAATCCCTTGAAATGAATGTCATCCTGTATAATGGTGTTTTATGGTAAGTGATGTAGACTGTAGACCAGAGGTCTCCAAAAAGCGTATCATCATTCGTGCTCTCGATGCTGCCCGCCGAACACAGTGTGCTTTAAGGCTAGGAAAGGGGAAGAAACTCGTACTTCAACAGCTGGGAGTGGTCAGTGGGGGATCTCGGCAACGGTCTACTTACGTTTACAACTAATAACATCAATATAATAAGAAATATCATACATTTGTATATTATTTTGACATATATGAAGCTGGAGCCCCGTCTGTTGCTATTGGCACAAGTCATTGCAAATTCAACCTCTTCTGTTCTATGGTGCCTTCCAGTGCCTGGAAAAGATCTTCTCCAGTTGTATTTTGTAATTACATCTAGAATACATGTAAAATGTTCATTAACTCCTCGGATGAAAATGGCTAGGTGAACTTTGTCATTTCTATCTGTGCTTTCGTCCAATGCAAGTGAGTAAGCTACAAACTGGTTAATTGTGGTTTCGACTTCAGATTCAATTACATTTTACAATCTTGAAATTCCTTCTCTGAACTGTAATTGCAAACAATTTAATTTTCTTAAACTTTGACTTTGTTCTGGACACAATATTTTTGTAACGTCCTGTAAGCACGATTTTACAAATGATGCTTCTGTAAAGGACTTCATTGATTTTCCAATATTCCAAGCTAGAAGAAGCTTTTTTTTTTTTTGTTTAAGACTAAGGACACGTGTGTGATTTTTGTTTGTATTTTCTTGTTTTATATTTATCAAAATATTTGTAGGCCTACGCATTTCACCTAAAATTAAACTAGAAACTATATGTTTGTCATACCGAACTGAGTGTAAACGTATTGTAATATACTGATTATTATGTATAACCAATAATTATACAGATAGCCCCAAAATAAATTATTTAAACATGTCCAACATGCCTGTAATTGTATGATATTCTTTGTGAAGAGTCGAGTAGTGTCGTCGCATGTTGAATTTTAACACACCCTTAAGAATTTTCGAACAAATTAAGCATTTCACATTCTCCCCACTAACACAAAAAAATGTATCTTCCTATTCATCCTTGAATGTACTACGTCCATGATTAGAAAACATTGTGAAACGGTGGAACACTGCGATCAACACAATGATAATGGCAGTCCGCCACTGCTCTTCGTTTGCGCATAAACATTGAGCGCAATACAGGTGGAGATGGATGAGGCGGAGCGCGCTCATTACGTACTCGCTTCGGTTCCGTTCAGGGCCTTACTCGCAAGTACGCTTTTGGAGACGTCTGGTAGACTAACAAGTGATAGAAATGCATGATCTGTGATGTCGTTGCTGCCCGCCACAGTCTTCTCCCCACGGAAGAGCTCAGTGCTATAAAATATGAAATTCGAGCAATTCCTTGAGGAGTTCGAACGTTCCCTTCTTATATAACAACAATTAAGAGTGTATACATAAATAAATGAGGTCGGAAACAGAAAATGACACAAACATGATGGAGACGACAGCAGCGAGCAACGAAATACTCTTACGAAGAATCGATACTGAATAGTTACATTGCTACGGACTCGTTCCCAAGAGTCCTAAAGGGTTTCTTGCGTCTCTGTAAGAGATTCAATCTACACGTCAAGGAAATAGAATGGCAAACGCTTCTATTCATAAATTATAAGTTGGCATTATTTTTTCTCAGTTATTTAACGACTATTTATCATCTACTGGGTTACAACTTAAACACCGACTAGGGGAAAAGGTCCGTCCCTGCATCGGTATTTTTTTATTGTACGTCTAAAAAATAAACAATAATGGTTTACTGCACAAAATCACACGTACTTTTTTTTTTAAATGCAACATTTTAATCTCTCCCGCTTCCATAAAGCAGTGCCATTTTTAAAGAAATGTCTGTTTGTGTTATTTTTGAAACGAGTTTCTAATAATAGTTGAGAAACCGCTACGAAAGTTCGCCTATTAGATAATCTTCATTGCGGAAAACATTGACGGTACATCTTCTTGCCTCACTTGAATTACGATATATATTATTATTATATATTTGTTATTATTATCATTATTATTGTTATTATTATTATTATTATTATTATTATTATTATTATTATTTTAAAGTTAATACTGATTGTGTATATGTATTCAATCTCTCTTTTTACTTCATTATGTTTATTATTATTTTTAAGATAATATTTGTATACCAGTATGTATTTTTCTGTATGTGATTTGATCCTGGTTGAGTGGAAGAGAAGGCCTGATGGCCTTAACTCTGCCAGGGAAAATAAAACTATTATTATTACGACGACTTCCTCCATAAATTAATAACATAAGATATTCCTGAAGTGTGAATGACATTGTAAGTTGTTTATTGAATACCCTGTACTGAACTGTCATCCGTTCGACAGTAAACCTATGGACAGGAAGCTTGAACTCAGCTGACATGTCTGTGCAGAGTACTGCCTGCTGAACACGTTGCCACGTCTCTCACGCCAGAATTAACAAATTTAAGCATGCAATTTTATTTAATTTCACGAAAACGTAATACAACACACAAATATTTTATTTAAACTAATATTAACTCTTTGCTAGATATACCTACTGATGTAATTGTTTTCGTAATTTTACTAATGATATAAGCAGTATAAAGCGAATAAAATAAGAGAAGAAATATTTTTTTCTGGGAAAACTATTAAGTTTTGACCCTATGTTGTATGGACATTTTTTGATCCTATAGACCGCCCCTACCACTGTGAAAAGGACGGCACTTATACCCCTTACACTCTGTATAAATACAAATGTATGATATATATATATATTTTTTTTTTAATTTTAATTGGGTATTTAACGACGCTATTAACTATTAGGTTATTTAGCGTCGATGAGATTGGTGATAGCGAGATGGTATTTGGCGAGATAAGGCCGAGGATTCTTCATAGAATTCACTTTACGGTTAGGGAAAACCTCGGAAAAAAACCCAAGCAGGTAATCAGCCTAAACGGGGATCGAACCCGCGCCCGAGCGCAACTTCAGACCGGCAGGCAAGCGCTTTAACCGAGTGAGCCACGCCGGTGGCTAATATATGATATTAAACATTAATTAAATATTGTAAATAGCCTACGTTGACAGTTAATACATATGGTTTAAAATTTACATATATAAAATTGTCGAATTATAAAGTAACATAAAACATATTCAATTCAAGTGTATAAACGTAATATGTAGGCCTATTATGTGGTTACATAGGTAAGATAAGCGTAAAGGGTTCAATGACTTCATAATCGAGAGTGTTTGTCATATTATTCATATCAGTGTGTGCCTTTCATTACTGGAATTAGGTAAATGAAATTGAAGGATTCAGAGCCATAGTGGTCCAAGCGCCATTTATTAAAAACGGAGAAAGCAAGGGTTAAAGTTAAGTGAATACCATAGCTTAATGAAGATTGACATATTATTTAGTTTTTATGTGTATACTTTATATTACTTGCTATATATTTCCATTGAATAACTTCATTTTAACCCTTGTTTTCTATGGTTTTAGTAAATGGCGCTTGGCCCACTATGGTTCTGAACCCTTCAATTATTTAGAATTATGTTTCATTGCTGTAATTAAGAATTGAGAGTTTTAAACCCTCGATAATATGTTGATGAGGAGGTATTGAAGTGAAATAAATAATAAGTGCAAATGAACTTACAATTACATATTGATTTACGGTACTGGGAGAGGAATCCTCAGGAGTGTACGGTTAGACGTGTGCTGATATGAATGCAATACTCACAAAATGTTTTCATTAATGTACGTCAAATGGCAAGAGACTGCGGCTTATTGGACCAACATGTTATTTAAAATTCAATTCAATTTATTTGGCCATTAGACATAAAGTTTTAGGCTTCGTCAGAATACATTGAAAAACATATAAACACATTTTAAAAAACACAAATAAAAGAAACAGTAAAATTTAAATAATACAATGAAACTTTTAAATTAAAGAAAACTAACTAAATTGCAATTAAACTTATTTATTCAAATACAATTTCATACAAATTTGTGTTGAAAAACTCAGCAACAGAATAAAAGGATTATTCAATAACCAATTGTAAAATCTAGTTTTGAAGCTATTCATTGGTAATTTATAATATTGACTTGGGAGCTTATTATGTAATTTCATCCCTATAATTAAAAAGTTTGTGTTGGTCTTGTGAAATCTAGAATATGGAATATTAATTTATTCACTATTTCTAATTTCATGATCATGTGTATTGGCCAATAATGAGTAATTGCCTATATTTTGTCGAGTTTAAAGTACTAGATCATATATATATATATATATATATATATATATACAAATTTATGATTGTTAAAATCCGTGATTGTCTGAAAAGTGGCCGACAATGTACCAGATAGTTTGATTTACATAAAATTCTAATGGCTTTCTTTTGTAAAATCAAGACGCTTCCAATTTTGGTTCCATTTCCCCAGAAAATCAGGGCATATCGGATTATCGACTGAAATAAAGAAAAACAGGCACATCTTAAATAATTTTGAGAAACACAAGTCGTTAATTTCTTTAACAAATATAATAGACCAGCATTTGTACCCCAACTGTAATCTGCAGAATTTTTTCAGCATTTTCTTCATGCCAGTGACTTTTTCTTGAAAGTGTAGAATTATATTGAACTTCAAAAATATAACACAAATATCTCAATATCTCAAATATTACTGATTCGGTGAAAATTACTTATCTGACTCGTTTAATAACGACTGACTGATTATTGACTTATGCCTACTGACTCACTGACTGATTGACTGAATTACTAACAAAATACCTGAAAAATGTAAAATCTCCGCTATATAACCTCAGATTAAGAATTATTACTTCTAGGCCTTGAGTTTGTAAAGCATGCCATGAAGGACAGTCTGGGTGTAGAGAATCCATGGAAACGTCAGATATGGTTAGTAATATGATGGCGTACGTAGGAGACAACGGTTCGAGATCTGCTTAAAGTCTCATTCAATTTCGACTTTCTATGTATCCTTTGAAGCGCAGGAGAATTTTAGCACACACTCACTCGGAGTAAGATATTTCAGTGTTAGAGCATCCTCATATATCCCATTTATTAAGCGTTTAAACCAGCGGACAATAGCAGCGGAGGAAATTACGTTGAAGACATTCGTTCATTTTACAAGGCTCGTGCATGTTTAGTTAATTAAAAGCCAGGGGGAACCTATCCTACTGGCCTCGGACTATATAGTACATCCCTGAATATGAGACAGCAGTCCACTCCGCGCAATAGTGAGCCAAGTACTTGTTTTACACAAAAAGTTTCCGTTCATGATCTGATTCATTAACATATATTGGCTTGTTTCAGTATCGCAGTTACAACCATTTGAACTTGTATTTATATAAGATATTTTCAATGCCCACACCACAAAACAAACACAACATAATTATTTAGAAGATAAATTGTCAACCTTTATCAATTTTAATATTCTGAATAGTACATCACATATTCATTTTGTATGAGGTCTCGCCCACCTCATTGAATATTACACGGATACTATGAAGTAGCCAATATGTGTTATTACTATTTAATACAAGAAAAATTCGTACCGGCACCGGGAATCGAACCCAGGACCTCTCAGCTCTGCGCGCTGAGCGCTCTTTCCAACTGAGCTATGCCCGGTGCCGGTACGAATTTTTCTCGTATTAAATAGTAATAATACATATTGGCTACTTCATAGTAGCCGTGTAGTATTCAATGAGGTGGGCGAGGCCTCATACAAAATGAATATGTGATGCATTAACTGTTAGCAGTTGTCACAAACTGATGTTGAATAGCCTATATGGCCACAAAGTCATTTAAATATGCGCTCCTGCATATACAATATTTGCTCGCGTAATTTGCGCCCCCGCGTATTTTGCGCACCCTAATTTTTAAGGGATTATTTTGAACTTTATTTTTGCTCCGTGTATTTTGCGCACACATTTTACGTACATATTTTTTTCAGTGTAGTAGGGATTACGTACATATTTTTTCAGTGTAGTAGGGATTTTCCTTCCCTACAGTCCATCGTAGGTCATTCACCAGCAACTGAAGTACCTGCTTCAGAAAGAAACCCCAAAGTCCCGCTACTTTAACAATGCTTGTCCTTGGTAGAGACAAGTTACCGGTTGAAAATTAGCCCTACCGTAAATACTTACCTATACATATACTAATTGAGATAAACTCAGAACAGGACCTCTTATTTGAAAAATCCGCATATTTTACGCACCCCAATTTTTCAGTGGCCAAAGTTAATTAAAACTGCGCAAATTACGCGAGCAAATACGGTATGACTTGTATCGTCTCAAATGCAGGTAGTAAGGCCGTAAAAAGCATTACGAGAGAGGTTCGGCCGGCGCCGTGGATCGTGTCCCGGCATAGCTCAGTTGGAAAGAGCGCTCAGCGCGCAGAGCTGAGAGATCCTGTGTTCGACTCCCGGTGCCGGTACGAATTTTTCTCGTATTAAATAGTAATAATTCTGAATAGTGTTTTGTAAAGTGTTTTTATGTATATTGAGCGTGAAAAGTTTTGTTCATTTAGGATTTAGCTTTTATAGCAGCTGAGACATAAAAAAATTAATTTCACTAAATTTTTTGAGGCCAGTGGTGTACCTTTCCCCTTTTAAGGATTTTAATACAGATCTTGAGATACATTTTTTAAATAAGACGAAGATTGTAATGTCTTGGTTGCCTCTCTCATGTTCGAACGTTGCAGGACACTATTAGGGACCGCGAGAAAAATGATATTTTAGGCAGTGCTGATGAAAAAATAATTTCAGAGCCTATTCTATGTTCATCGATTCTATGGTTAAAAGTCTGTGTTGTGATCAGAGATGAACAAAACTAATTGCCGCTCTCGCTCGCTGTGTTCGCTGCATTTGTCTTTCGAGTCTCGGCTCGTCATTCTCGAAATAGCATCTGGTCGGCGTTGAAAGATTTTGTAACTTTGCATAACATACATCACTGAACAAATTATAAATGTTTAAATGAGACAAAAAGACAAAACAGAACAGTATCTTAGTTATCAAAATGTTCTGGTTCTATTATATGATATTACCTATGGTTATATAACCATTCTCAAATAAATTTGCATTGCTAAGAAACATAAAATATAACATTAATATCTTGAGATTGCACACTTGATCTTAAACATATGGAAAGAAAATTCCTAGCCTTTTAATAAGGGCCTAGTAATTAAATAAAGACTGGGGAACGGAGTATTATACGCTGAAAGCTAAATATGTTTCAAATGGGCTACTTGATTGTTTATACATATATAACAGTTGCCAAAGTAGATAAAAGTTCAGTCAGGTATAAACAACTGTTGACTTCGGGACTTCGGGACTTGATCACAATATCGAGTCTCGGAAGACTCACAAGCAGTCTTTACGTCAAGGACGCGGCGTACACAACATTGTCGTGTGGGTTTTCGGCTTTGCGGGTGCTGTTAGTCTAGTTTTCTCGATCGTTGTTCATCTCTAGTTGTGATACATTAAAATGTATGCAGGCAATATAACCGAAAGAAAATAAGTGATATGGACGTATTCTGACAATAGCAGCGACGAGAAATTCGTATAATTGAATCACCGTCCTTTAGAAAAAACCAACTGAAATGGAACTACACCACGCAACAAAAGGGTAGACTAACAGGTCGATACAGAAGAATTGCTTTCTCGCAGGGGCTATTACTCTAAAACAAAGTACCCAAAACTTCGTCAGTTCAAGGAAAGAAGTCTCACACCAATTAATACGCGCATGACGAAGGTCTCCCCGACGACTGTGCAGCACATAATAGTGTTCTACATGACTGTTATTTATTCTCGGGTACTTTATAAACTGGAGGAGAATATCTGGTGTAACACTTTAAAGTAGGCCTACATATAGACTTTCTGAAGTATACGCATAGTTCTCGAATAACACCAGTTGAATAGTTTATTGTAAAAACACCACAACCGACATAACATAAACTAAATAAATATCACTGGTTTCAAACTTCCCCCTCAATAACTAAATTGCCGTATTCCTCCCTACATTTAATTGAAATCAATACTTATTTGGACTTGGAAGTTTTGAAATGAAAGCCCGGTACTTTTATTTCATAATGATTATTAACACATTCCCGACATGTTCCGATAAAATTGATAATCACATACAAAAGTTCTATGTATTTCCATTATGTTTGCATTTCTCCTTATATTGTATTAAGTTTATAAGAATTCAGTGTTCTGGTGTGAACTTGTGAAATGGCTTATGAATAAACTACCGTAAAATTTCGGTACCGGGTTCAATACTGGTTGAGACAAGTTACTTGGTTGAGGTTTTTTTGGGGTTTCCTTTCAACCAATTAAAGAGCAAATGCTGGGTAACTTTCGGCGCTGGACGCTGGATTCATTTCGCTAGCATTATTACCTTCATTTCACTCAGACACTACATAATTTTCGGAGTTCATAAAGCGTCGTAAAATAAAAGAATTGAAAAACATGCATAATTCCCGTACGAACACAGTACCGTAAACTGGGGTTACTTTGAACATAGAAGAAACTTTGAACATTTTTTTCAGAAAATCATATTTAGGTTTCTAAATGCTGCACTTCTTATAGATGGAAGTAAATTTGTTTTGAGAATGATTTTTATGAAAATTTACCTCCATCTATAACAAGTGCAGCATGTAGAAACCTAAATATGATTTTCTGAAAAAATGTTCAAAGTGTCCTCTGTGTTCAAAATAACCCCAGTTTACGGTAGAGACTGAAAAGTTGTTAATTTAACAAATTTTAAGATTACCGTTAGTGAAATCAGTATTAGTAGGTTAATTACAAAACATTTAGTGTTGTGAAGTGTACAATATAGTAAGAGTTATATCTTAAATATTCCTCCTTATATTACATTCCTGTAAAACGCGGAATCTTGTGTAGCCGAGTGAATGGATTGAAATCTAATATAATTTACTTTCAAGAAATATATTATTTTTAATTATTATGATTTCTCCCCATTTTACAAACTCTTCTGATGAATCTCTTTTTTCACAAAAGCTTTGTCCTTACTATTTTCTCTTGTAAAACACCATTACAAGTCCAGTAAAGGCATTAACCATTTAATCTGATTGATTTTAATTGCTATTTCACTCTCTTATCCAATGACCATGTTTTACCCGATCACTAAGAGTAAATTTAAAAATAAAATTGATAAATGGGACAAACACGTGTGTTGCTCTTCACTGCTCAGCAACAGTTTCCTGTGCTGAGTTAATAAATATCCCATACAATTACGCGTTGGTCAAAGTGACTACGTTAAATTCCAGGAATATTATTTCCTGCCTCTATCCATACGGTCGACACGTAAAGGCTATTCGATACTGTTGTTAACAAAAATTTCATAGCCAAGAATCGTGTCGCTGAATAATACATTTTGTCTTTCATCTTTTTCGTCGAAAGTTTCAATATGTTTCAAATGTTGTTCATTAATAAAATTCTAATATCCTTCACCGGAAACCGAGTTCGGCTAGTTCAGGCCTTCAGAACTCGCAAGTATGGGAAATATGACGTCAGCCTCACTCCACTTCTATTGGGGATGACCGACTTCCGCCGTGAGAAAGAATGTTGATGCAGCTGAGCGTAACTAGAACGCCGTGACCGCACAGGTAGAAAAGGTGGGTGGGGTAAGAAAGGGGAGGAAAGCAGTCGCTCTCAAGAGCTACAGTTCTGCAGGTCTGGACGAGTTCCTAAAGTGGAAAATATTTTCCTATGTTCAAACAGTGTGCAACGTATTCTTCACCTGACATAATTAAGTACATTAAATCCAGACGTTTGAGATGAGCAGTGCATGTAGTACGTATGAGTGAATCCAGAAATGTGTGTAGAATGTTACTCGTAGATGGGTGACCTGAGAGGAAAATACTTTTGGGGAAACTGAGACTTAGATGGGAGGATAATATTAAAATGGGTTTGAGGGAGGTGGGATATAATGGTAGGGACTGGATTAATCTTGCTCAAGATAGGGACCGATGGCGGACTTATGTGAGGGCGACAATGAACCTCCAGGTTCTGTAAAAACCATTTGTAAGTAAGTAAGTATATATATATATATATATATATATATATATATATATATATATATATATTAGTAAGTTTACAATGCTTTTTGACATTTTCTGACAGCCAAATATTATTTTACAGTCACTGATAAAAGTATCGCACTGCAAGATACCACTCCCTCTATCTCTCCATAGCTCTTCTCCTAATTGTCTTTTTTCCATAGCTTCCAGAATGCCCTTTTTTCATGTTGTCATAGGTCTTCCTCTTTTTCTTCTTCTTGATGGGGTCCATCATATGCCAACCTTGGTAATCTTCCCGTATTCATTCCCATCATATGCCCATACCAAATTAGTTGTTTTGTGAAAATATCCTCTACAATATCATTCTTAACTTGCACTTTCTCCCAGGTTATATCGTTTCTAATTTTATCTCTTCTTGAAATACCTGCTGATCGTCTCCAATAATCCATTTCTAAGGCCAAAAATTTATTTTGAAATGCGTTTTGCAATTGCCAAGTTTCTGCCCCATATAAAGTTGTACTTCTCACAACTGATTTATAAATTTTATGTTCAGTTTCAATTCTGATTTATTATCCCATGATATTCGTCGTCTTGTTTGTAATCCAGTCTGTGTATTTGTATTTGTCTTTTTAACAATTTGTTTTTTTTTTTTTTTTTTTTTTTTTTTTTTTTTTTTTTTTTTTTTTTTTCCCATAATGGATCTCGTTGCAGGGGAGTTGGCCACGCGAACAACTCCCAACGTGAAGGACCAGAGACTTATTTTCAGGGTTACCTTCCCCTAGATCAGTTGCTTTCTCTACAGCTGACAAGCCTGATCTGCCCGGCCTGTTTGGTCCACGGGAGGTATTTGATTTTCCTCCTACCACGCATATCTAGGAGGCATTCCCCTATCCGCCACCTGGGGACGTGCTTTCTAGGGATAAGTAAGTAAATTTCAAACATTTTGTTTCGTGTTTTGCAGATTTTATTGACAGTTGTATTTTTAAGTCAGTTTCCTTTATATTGTTTGTGCTTTTCTAGGAACAGAGTTTATTATTTTGTGATTTGTATTTTATACTGTTATAATTTGTACTAAAGAAGAAATTGGAGTGACGATAAAATGCTTGAAAAACAATAAGTCACCTAGGTGTGATAGTATCCCATCAGAAATGTTGAAGTATGGTGGGCAAGGAGTTATAGAAAGCCTAAATGAGTTGATTTCTGAAGTGCGGGAAAAAGAAGAAATGCCACGTGAGTGGTCTAAAGCTATTCTGTGCCCAATATACAAAAAGGGTGATAAGTTTGACTGTTCCAACTACAGGGGGATTGCACTGCTCCCAGTAGCTTATAAAATTCTGTCAATAGAGATCTATGATAGATTAATGAAATGGGCTGAAAAGATTATTGGAGAATACCAAAGTGGATGTAGACCTGGTTAATCAACAATTGACCACATCTTTTATCTTAGAATGGTTCTGGAGAAATTTTGTGGAAATGATATAGACCTGTATCATCTATACAGGGTGTTCCGAAACTATTTTGTAATGGTACATATGGTCCCTGAATGCAATTTCTGATCCTAGGGACGATTTACACAGAAGGTAGTTTAGCATGCTAATTACATCAGTGGCATTCACAGGAACTGCTCGAATGCGCGACCATTAGCCTTCTTCTGTTTCCACAACGGTTTCATACAGCAGCTGCTTCATATGCCCCCAGAGGAAGAAATCCAGACACGTGAGGTCAGGTGATCTGGGTGGCCAGGCCACGGGGCCACCTCGGCCGATCCATCGATTCCTTATCGAAATATATTTGTTTTCATGTTCTCCACCTTCTGTATTAATTTGAACGAATAGTTTCGGAACACCCTATGTCGCTCCGGTCCGAGCTGTACCGGGTAGAAGTCGGGATGGTACCCGCTGTAGGCGCTGTCTCAGCGAAATTGAAACTCTTCCCCATATCCTTGGCTTCTGCCCCTATAGTGAGGTCCTTCGCAACATCCGTCACCATGCTGTCCGTTCTATGCTGGCCGAGGCACTGAAGGAAGTAGGGTTTACAGTCTATCAAGAGGTGCAGGGACTAGCCACACAAGGAAGTGTTCGGCGAATTGATATCATTGCCATTAAGAACAACTCGGCATACATTCTCGATCCCACCATCAGATTTGAGACACATGCAGATCAACCGCATGAGGTGGACAGTGAAAAGAAACGGATCTATGAACCAACAATCCCGTTCTATAAAGATAAATATAGCCTGTCCCACATTGATGTAATAGGTCTGATGGTGGGAGCACGAGGTACCATACCCTCCTTCTTTGCCAACAAATGTAAAAACCTGGGCCTAACACACAGCATTGTGAAGGAAATAGCCATTAGTGCCTTCAAAGGATCGATTCAGATATTGAGAAATCATTTGTATGGGAGTGATAATGGAAATTTCAAGTTATCTTAACCGATGGCTGTTGTGATTTAGATATCAATGCCAATCACTCCGTATTATTATTTTTCTCGCGGCATTCAAATCATTCTAACCTATCTGATAATATCCCCCCCTTTCTTAACTGCAAATGAGCACAAACGCTATTTAGGTATAAATTTTTCTGACATTTTGCATATCTGATTCCCTAACCGTTTCTAATATGTATCATTTTACCTTTTAAGTGTGTTTCCCAATTATATGTAATACGCTTTGTCAAATCTGGCAACCTTTTCATAAGAGAAGCTAAATGTATTATATTATTATATATACCATAATAAGAGAAGAAGTCTTGGAAGCAATGCACTGGCTGGGAATACCTAAAAAGTTAATACGATTAATAAAAATGACCTGGAAGAGTACTACATGTCAAGTGAAAATAGGGAGAGATTTATCGGAAGAGTTTTATGTGTATAATGGTTTACGACAAGGTGATCCACTCTCCCCAGTCATATTTAACTTGGCTCTCGAAAAAGGCAGACTTAGATGGTTGGGACATCTTGAACGTATACCAGAAGGCCGATTACCTAAACGGGCATTATATGGACACCCAGGAAGAGAGGAAGACCAAGGCTGAGGTGGCTTCAGGATGTGGAGGATGATCTGCGGAGAGTTGGATGCAAGAGATGGAGACAACGGGCTCAAGATGGAGATGAATGGTTTCTACTGATTAAGGAAGCCCAGGCCCTTCATGGGCTGTAGTGCTAATAATGAATGAATTATAATTTGTAAGTAATTTTCATTTGTATTATTTGGTTACAAATGGTTTGTAGTATACTGGCTGTTATAATTTCCTAAGTCAATTTTATGTATATTATTTTATGCTGTACTTCAACAGTGTTGAGTGATTTATCGTTTGTATTGGAAGTCGCAAATCATATTATATTCATTGGCTTATGTAATGTAGAGCTATATGCAAAATTTCTGGAAAATTATTCATGTAGGATTCTTTAATTCATACTTATTAGGCCTATGAGTTACACTTAATTTTTTCAAACTTATAACCAGATAATGTTTTATAGGCTTAATCATTCAGGCATTCACTGGCGTAAAACAGTAGCAGCCAATACGGCTACAAAACCTTCCAATCCCTTTTCTATTTCCAGTAACGAAAATAAATATTTACTTTATCCGCACGGTAATTGAAGGAATGTAGAGTCCTTCAAGCGAGTGTAATTTCCGCAAAAGCCCATTTATTAATTAAATTCTAGTGTCTGGTCCAGTAAAATGTTGGCGTCCCAATTTACTGTGTAACTATTTATGGTAACATTCAGACAGAAGTGAAATTTCACTTTCTCATTACGAAGTTATACATAAGTAAAACAGTATAAACTGCAAAAAAAAAGGACTATTTGAGATTTTCGGGGAAATACGCGATCCCAGTATCCGTAATATCGATTTTTTTTTCGTGCATGCCGTCCATTTGTCTTTTTCTGTGTACAGCCTTTTATCCTAAACTATTATGCATACATTTCGCTATCAACTCCTACTACACTTTCTTTCTTTCTTTCTTTCTTTCTTGCTTTCCACATATTATATTAATACTTTTTTATAACCTGTCGGTCATTTACCGCACTCTCCAAGCAAAAATTTTTTCTTTGTGAGTATCTGGTGAAATGTTTCGTATTTCCATTACTCCGTCAGTATTTTGTTTGTATCTTGTTCTAGGACTTGTCCGTTTTCTTCTCTCAGGGGAAATCCACTCATATATTTGCTCAAGTATCTGCTTGGTCCATAAGCATTATATTTTAATATTAAAATTTAAATTTAAATTCATATTTATTCACAATTTACAATTGAATTGGTACATTTGAATAGATACCCGAAATGAGCATACGCTCGTGCTCGGGTACAGTCCAGTAGAGTCTACATAAATTTTACAGATATCAATAATAATGTTGATGATAGAAATAATAATAATAATAACAATAATAATAATCATTATAATAATAACCATGACAGAGATAATACAAAGATAGTAACACAAATTAATTAATAATAATAGTAATAATAATAATAATAATAGTGAATATAATAATTAACAATAATAAAATAAATACTACGATTGTATGACTATACCGTTATGTTTGTCTTTTCCTCATTAATTTATACTCCCTACAGTAGTTTGTTTCAGTTACATTTTTCCTCATTTCATCACTTTTTATCTATTATCTTTCAGCACTTTCTCCAAGAATTAATTTCTCCAAAACTTAATTTTTTTGTCATCGTTTCATTCAATGTTCAAATTTCCGCACTCTATACCTAGCTATATCATGAAGCTTTGAATCATATTTTTTAATTTTGCTCTTTAAATTTTATGAAATATTTCATTATTTTTCATGTAATTTACTTGTAAGGACTATTTCTTTATTATACAGTATCAAGTTCATTACCATACTTAATAATAATAATAATAATAATAATAATATTATTATTATTATTATTATTATTATTATTATTATTATTATTAAACTGTCCCCCCATTGAGGGTAGCCCTTATGGACTCAGTATATCCTCAAAAAAATTGTTATACATATATGAACATAGATATTAAATTTTAAAGAGAAAAGGGCGTGAAAAATTACAATTGCTATTAATGTGGCACCATGTGATTAATTAGGATTTGGCAGGATTTTTAAACACAGTTATCACAATGTCATCCCTCAGAGATGTTGGCAGAGCAAACTGCCGTCGAAATTCTTCGAAAAAAGCTGGTATAGTCCCTCGAGCACCTATGAGCAAGCCGAATACCTCAACGTGAATTAAGGCATATTTCAGCGTGAAATAGTTGACTGTAGGCTCATAGATCGACTTCTTCTCAAGGTGGACCTCGGCTGACTGATGACATTCTACTTCAAAACGTATCTTGGGGTCCACAATGATGCCCTATTTAGTGTCGCATTGTACGCTAAAATATCTACTCGTCTCGTTGACCCATTTTCAGCTAGACAGGAGATTTCTTCTTCTACTATCCAGCCCTTATTTCTCAATGCGGCAGCAATTTTGGATCTTACAAGATAATGCCTAGAGTTCCTCAAGAGCAATCCCTGTTCACAAAATCCCAAGACATGTGCTAAAGTTTCAATCTCCGGGCAGCCATGTCTGCACCGGGTACCGTCGAGAGATCTGCCGGGAACGGAACGAACAGCTGCTAAATTTGCTATCATTTTCAGGCTAGATATCCATTCACTAGTCGAAAGTCCTTTCTTGTTTGCAATCCAACTGTTGGCGGCTGTTACTTCGCTATACAGCTCCCTAATATTTACATGAATTAAAATTGTTATTATTCCTATTTTTATGAAGCATATATATTCCTGTTCCTCCAGTAACTACACAGTGGCTATTCATTTTTAACATGTGTATCGTACACTATTTTTAGAGAGCCATTCGTTCTTAGTGGTAAGTATAGAGACAATTTCCCCACTTCTACATTGCTGTATTCCCTCTTGTAATAGAGAAACTTTATCGCACTTAAAGCAAGTGGTGGTAGATCTCAGTAGTATAGCAGATTCAGAGGTTTCAGTTTCAAACCGGCGACCTCTAACTTCGTATAATTATATTTAATTCATGTGGATAAAATGAGCAATCTTAGTTTTTTGCAAAATTAATCTTATCATCATGTACACAATGACGTCGTCGACTTTCTGGAAGGCCTAAAAGGAGATGGCTAGAGACCGTAACGAGTCAGTGAGACCTAATACTTGCACGTCGATGATGATGATGATGATGATGATATTTTATTCTTAGTGTTTCTTATAGTTATTTATAAGACAGTTGTTCAGACAATTTATTTAATTTATGTAGGTTTCTTAAGCAAAAACAGTAATTGTTAAATAGGCCTTGCATTTCTGACCGCTTTATTGATCGGTTGCGCGTGATACCGTTCACACTTTTAGCATCCCACCACAACCGTGATACACGTTCACAGCATAACCTTGCTCTATCAATTTCATATCATCAAACATCTCTCTACTCTGCTTCCTTCACAATACGCACAGCCCGTTCCTGGAATTCCTTGTCATAGGAAATCAGGAGTAGTCGGAGTCTAAAATCTTTTAAGTACACTCTACTTAGAAATGTTTTTATTGAACAGAACTAGACTTTTGCGGAAGTTTCTAAATAGTCTTAAATGACCAAGTTGTTATTTTTTTCTCCTCTCTCTTCTTTTTTTTTTTCTTTTCCGTTTTTTTATTATCTTGATATATTACTTAATCATTTGTATTTGTATGCCATTTAGTACGACTTTGCTATTCAACATTTTATGTCCTGTAACCCACATGTAATCTCCTATTAGTATATTAACTGTATACTATAATATCTCAAGTGAATTAATCGTCGAATTTATCTCGAGCATTTTAGATCTTATGAATTGTGTGTTTGTATGATCTTGACTATTTGTAATTTTATATTATGTAACTGATCTTGACTATTTGTAATTTTCTACTATATTTTATGTAATTTCTAAGGTATCTTCTTTTGTGTTGTTTTGTAATCTAATTTTGTACTTCATGTATATTATTGAAACCTGGTTGAGTGGAAGAGAAGGCCTCATGGCCTTAACTCTGCCAGGCAAAATAAAACTACTACTACTACTACTACTACTACTACTACTACTACTACTACTACTACTACTACTACTACTACTACTACTACTACATCTGGTGGGAAAAAATTGACGATCGGGGCAAAAAATTTAAAATCAGTGTTAAAAATACTTTCCGCACTAGTTTTAAAAGTAGTTTTCGCAAGCTACCTCGTATTATTTTTTTTATTGGATTATTTTACGACGCTGTATCAACATCTAGGTTATTTAGCGTCTCAATGAAATGAAGGTGATAATTCCGGTGAAGTGAGTCCGGGGTCCAGCACCGAAAGTTACCCAGAATTTTCTCGTATTGGGTTGAGAGAAAACCCCGGAAAAAACCTCAACCAGGTAACTTGCCCCGACCGGGATTCGAACCCGGCCCATCTCGTTTCGCGGCCAGACGCGCTATATATATATATATTTTTTTTTTCATTAGTACTTTTTGTGCGCATTGTGATCCTATCTTAGTGCATTTTTTAATTTTGTTTTTTGTATTTGTAATTTTATTTCTATTTCTCATTTATTTCTTCTCTCTGCATTTGTTTTCTTTGTGTATGCATATTTGTATTCTGGTGGTATGGTAGAGAAAGCCTGATGGTGTTAACTACACCAGATAAATAAATAAATAAATAAATAGAAAAATAATAAATTTTTAATACGATTGCCTAGCGTTAAAATGTCTATTTTTAGTCTAAATAATAAATTCCAGTAAGAAGCTAAACGCATTGTCGTTCCTAATTCCCCCCTCCCCTTCTTGTTTCCCACACGAAAGGTAGATTTGCTTCTTTCGCTCCGATGTTAAGTGATTAAATATGTCTAGGACCATGCGCAAGGTAACGCGCGCTTTTACGCATGGTGCAGCTTTAATCAAGCATAACTTTCATTAAAGGAGGGTGATTACAATCAAAGTTTTAATAAAATCAATACACGACGGGTGAAAGCTTCGTCCGTGTGGCGGGGTGGTTGAATGGAAGAGGAGGCTTGTTTTTGCATAATCCACACTCTCTGGCAAAACTCCACGCAGGAAATCAGCTAGAGAATGCAGAGATTAAAATGAACATTTTCTCAACATGTCGTACAGCGAGTTCTGATAAAAGTGTAATCCGTGAAACTGTACGTATTGTGTGGATGTACAAAAAAACACCAGCGAAGAGTATGCGAAAGTAGTGAAACATTTCACTGAAACCAACATGGGATTTGCAAAGTGATGGGTGCAGACGATATGGATTGTTATGGGGAGGGGAAAAAAAGTTTAGAATATAAACGGCGGCGTTCGGAAGTAATTCTAGAAGTGGAGTGTTATGTTTTAAAAGGTATTACGCAACATGTGATGTAATATGTAGGTTATTTAAATGAGGATCTTCTTGAATAGATTATATCTCGATTTCGAGCCGTAAATTTTGTCTTCGTGATAACAGTGTATTTCTTATATAAAATATATTTTTTTAATATCTGAGATATTCATAATCATGTTAGTGTTTAGCCGATAAGCGGGAAAAATTTATAAATATATAGTTTTGACTACTATAGTATAGTACATTATGCAACGAGCCTATAATGATAGTAATTAAGACGGGAGTATGTTTGTTTATGAAACGAGCGCAAGCGAGTTTCATAATTTTCATACGATTGTCTTAATTACCATTATAGGCGAGTTTTATACGACTTTTTATGCTCGACCATATTTCTAACTTGAAATTATTCAGAAGTATTCATTTTATTTGTGTCTAACTGAAGAGCGGAACTGACCTTGTGCAATACCTCGTAAATTGTGAGATGTGCGCAGACGCGAAAGTATTGATTTTTTCCGAAGAACAGATCTCCACATTGACCTTGATAGCCTATAACCTACAGAGGAAACTAAATATTAACCTTATTATAACCTGGAAATTGATTTAGAATTGGAAAACGAGATAACAAATTGAATTTATTTGAATATTATTTACAATTAACGCTAATTACTATAGTAACAGAACATAACCTTCTGTGACAGTATTGGATTTCCAGCCTTCGTGGCGTTTCCCTCGTTGTCTTTCGATTGCATATCCGAGAATAATCGAAAACCTGAACTTTAATGAATAGGTGTACTTTAATGACATGCATTAAAGGACTGCTACCAGGTGTATAATTACTACATTTCGGCATGGTCGAGCATAAAATTTATTAAGAGAATAACGTTTTCGGCATTATGATGCCATCTTCAGGTCCTTAATAACTAAAATTGATCATGCTAAATCTATCCTATGGTATGTTTTAAAATGAATAAGTAATATGTAGAATATTTACAATATAAATATAGTTAAAATATAAAATGTTCAATATTAAAATTATAAAAGACGTGACTGGTAGCTTGATACATAGTGAAGATGTTGCACAAATTCTTCCAACGGAAGATAATGTCACGTTTATTTAACTCATGTCATCTTCAGGTGAAAACACATTTACATACTATAATAAATAGAACACAGGTGACATACAACGCAAAAATAAAATAAATTAGTACATATTGAAAAGTTAAAAATGTATAAAATCATTATGAAGTTATGTGAACTAGTGTAGTTCTGAGCTATGAGGGGTTGTGGGCAAGAACATGGTAACCCAAAATTTATAGGTTTTGAGAAAAATGAGGAAAAGTAACTGTGTTATGTATTCCAAAGAAGAGAAATGTGGGTTATCGAAACAAGTATAACAAGCCATCTACTTCGTCACTAGATAGAGCATGTCCCCTAACATATTATCGCCATGTTAGTTCAAAATTCGTCTTCAGGTGGGTCACCATGTTCTTGCCCACAACTCCTCATTTTTAACATGCAATAAAATAACATTTAATAAACTTGTGATGTGATCAAAAATCTTGTAATACAATAACGCACTATAGCTGTATCTTTGGGTATTTTTATTTATTTTAGTCAAATTGTATAGGCCTACATATTTTGAAGGTTAAGATATTAAGGGTGCCAGGTATAGACATTTCGCTAGCCTCCGCTACGAGCGTGCTAAAATATGATTACCGACTGATTACTTGTACAGGATTCATATGAGATCATATCGCTAACACTGGTTTATGAATACGAAAAACGTTAGTTCGCTGATCATCCACCGGAAGCCCGCGCTAAGAATGTCTATGAATACGGCCCTAAGAATTTAAAAATTTAAAATTATGATACTTAAAATATGGCTGTGATTGCCCATTAGTAATTCCGAGTTCGATTATCAATTAAGTATCATAATTTTAAACTTTTAGGGTCATATTCATAGACATTCTTAGCGCGGGCTTCCGGTGGATGATCAGCGAACTAACGTTTTTCGTATTCATAAACCAGTGTTAGCGATATGATATGATATGAATCCTGTACAAGTAATCAATCGATAGCCGAGGTTAGTTTAGCATGCTTGTAGCGCGGGCTAGCGAAATGTCTATG
Organism: Periplaneta americana; assembly: GCF_040183065.1. NCBI lineage: Eukaryota > Metazoa > Arthropoda > Insecta > Blattodea > Blattidae > Periplaneta > Periplaneta americana. Next base: position 39,137,368 of record NC_091123.1, read on the forward strand.
AATAGCACCCTATAACACTTAATACCTTAACCTTCAAAATACGAGTTAAGAAGATTTTGTTGATTCAGTTTCATTTTTATTAAAACAGTTGCATTTCACTTCAATCATTTATCAATATATATTAAACAATCTTTGATATGTTACAAAATTGTTTCATTATCTATAATTAAACATTATCTATCGTTTATCTTTTTTATATAATTATTAGGTTATGTTATAGTTTCTGCTGTATGAGATTATGGATAGTCGAAAATATTAGTGGTAATAATTTTGTAACATGACATAACTGAAATTGATTCTGTATTTATATACATTATATAACACAATATTTTAGTTTCTTTAGGTGTTTTGTAGAAATTCTCCGCAAATACGTTCGAATCGACGAAACTCGAATACAATGACGGATATGGCATCACTCTATTTTCGATGATGAGATATTGATAATGTAAAATATCTGTAGTTCATTTTTGTACAGATTCCGTAATAGCTCATCAGAGAACTTGTTCTTATATGTAAATTACTAAGCTGTCTTCTTACACATTTAAATAATGAAAGCTCTGGTCTTTTTCACTCACAAGTTTCTTCAAATCCTCTTACAACTTTACTTTAGTTTTACATATAAAGTAATTAATTATTTTACTTCGAAACATTACGTACTTCTTGCATTAGATTTCTGTCTTCTTAATTCTTTGCAGACAGTATGAATCTCTATTACTTTATTCTTTAATGTTTTTCGTAGACATGAGTAATTATCATTCATCATATGCTCTTTGCTTCTGCCACCAGGAAGCTAATTAGAAACCAGGTCGTTAAGGAATGTTGTAAAGTTTCTTACACTTTGGCGTCTGTAGCAAAACTTAAGACACATATAATCAGATTTCTGTCTCGACAGACTTTCTTTTATTATACTGGATCCAAGATTCGTTTGTTTAAACTCGCCCGAAGGCGATGGATTTTAAAGTGCAATAAGTTAAGTCCTTAGAATGGCTTCCTCCGGGAGGGAAGTAAAGCTAGGAATTCCGCGATTACATATCAAATATGTATAATAATTAGACGTTTTCTTTAATCTGACCCCTGACTTCTCATGCATAAGCCAATGCGGGTCGCTAACAAAAAAAAAGTTTGAACACTCCTGCTCTAAACAATAAGTCAATGTCGGTGCTGCTATTTTCTTATAGAATTTTACTGTTGTATGGTTCTTTAATTTCCACATAAAATTATTTTTCTACCAATTATTTTTATACATCTTGATTACACAACTTTTAACACTGTATCACTTCGGAATATATATGATGAGACTTTCTTGTGTTAAATTCTAACGTACCTTGTTTACATGTTTCGACCTATTTATGGGTCATCCTCAGAACTGGTCGTTGTTGGTCTTGGCGCCTCTTGTTTTGTTTCCTGTGAGGGTGTGTTCGTGTAGTATAGTGTAGAGTCAAAGAGTGTGTGTGTTCTGAAATTGAGTTGTGTGTTGAGAATTTCGTTGGGGTGTCTTTTCGTGTGTCTGTATATGCTAACCACACCCACAGAGACATCAACATAGACATGGAAATACTACACATCCAACCAAAAAGCCAGAAACTAAACACACTAGAACAATATGAAATATACAGACACACGACAACACACCCCAACGAAATTCTCAACACACAACTCAATTTCAGAACACACACAATCTTTGACTCTATATTATACCACACGAACACACCCTCACAGGAAACAAAACAAGAGGTGCCAAGACCAACAACGACCAGTTCTGAGGATGACCCATAAATAGATCGAAACATGGTACGTTAGAATTTAACACAAGAAAATCTCATCATACATATTCCGAAATTATTTTTAATATAGTCAATTTATTTTCTACATCGCTGGATCCGTAACATAATATTTTACAATCTAAATAATCTACTTCCTCAACTACATCTACAATTTTATTTTGTATCTTAATTTTTGCACAAAATGTTCTTAGCTTTTGAAAGCTATTACTTTTGTTTTCTCTGTTGAGATTGTTAAATTACATATTTGGACGCTACTTACATCTTTATAGTTCATTTTATGTTGTTGTAATATCATCTGCAAACAAAACTGAATCTATAGGTGTGACCTGAAGGACACATTTAAAAATTTAATTGACGAAATCTCTTACGAACTTATCGATATAAAAGTTAAAAATAGGGCAAGAGAGGAGGCTCTTTTCAATAGAAAAACCATTTAATTATGCTTTAATAAGAAGTCGAGTAAAATATTGCGTCGTATAGACAAAGAAATAAAACCACATTTTATTTCATTGAGAAGCTTAGACATATTGTTGTAAGTTTCTTCCACTCCAAAACTCCAATGCCAACACATTTATGTTTCGTTCAACTTTTAAGTCGGGTTATGGGAGTCGATACACAACCTCCATTCATCAATGTCTCGCTGGAGACCCAGTTGTTGCGCACAAACATTTACCACGTAATTTATTGCTTTATTTTATGAGGACGTGTCAAATTCTGGGGCTCAAGAACGCACTTCTCTATTTGTGTTTAACGACGGATTATAATCCCGGGATTTATGTAGTGTAGAATTCGTTTTAACCAACCAGAGATATCATCGTCTGCTGAACCAGAGCTACAGGATGGTTCATTATGACACGTTCCCTATTTAAAACGCTGCAAGAGGACTGCTGTAGATTTTATTATTTCTGTCATTATTGTTATCCCAAGGATAAAGCGTTCGTACTTTGTATTATAAACTAGTGAAGGAAGTAGGCCTATCAATTGATAATGTTACATCGAGAAATAAAGATCACAATATAGTACAAAAAATTAGAGATTTATCCTTCGAAGAGGTTGAAAAATTCAAATATCTTGAAGCAACAGTAACAAATATAAATGACACTCGGGAGGAAATTAAACGCAGGATAAATATGAGAAATGCCTGTTATTATTCGGTTGAGAAGCTTTTGTTATCTAGTCTACTGTCAAAAAATCTGAAAGTTAGAATTTATAAAACAGTTACATTAGCAGTTGTTCTGTATGGTTGTGAAACTTGGACTCTCACTTTGAGAGACGAACAGAGATTAAGGGTGCTTAGAAAAATATTTGGGGTCAAGAGGGAGGAAGTTACAGGAGAATGGAGAAAGTTACACAATGCAGAACTGCACGCATTGTATTCTTCACCTGACATAATTAGGAACATTAAATCCAGACGTTTGAGATGGGCAGGGCATGTAGCACGTATGGGCGAATCCAGAAATGCATATAGAGTGTTAGTTGGGAGAACGGAGGGAAAAAGACCTTTGGAGAAGCCGAGGCGTAGATGGGAGGATAATATTAAAATGGATTTGAGGGAGGTGGGATATGATGATAGAGACTAGATTAATCTTGCACAGGATAGGGACCGATGGCGGGCTTATGTGAGGGCGGCAATGAACCTGCAGGTTCCTTAAAAGCCATTTGTAAGTGAGTATATTATATTATATTATATTATATTATATTATATTATATTATATTATATTATATTATATTATATTATATGTCATAGTATCAGGTTTTATCATTAAATACATAGAAAATATCTCCAACTACGACCACCAGTTGTCTCGTATCGCATGCGAATGCGCATGACCAATTCTCGGTATTGTTGCCACTACTTTTAATTATATTTTATTATATTATATTGTATTGCATTATAATTGCAAATCAATTTAATTTCAGCTTACCTAAAAAATCCGAAGTTTTTAATTATGAAAGGAAGGTTCCCATGCGATCTAAAATTGTTACAAACAACGATATGCAGGGTGGAAATGAAATAATTCTGCATATTGAAGGGACGATAGGACAGCTTCGTGGTCTACAGTCAACACTATCAGCCTGTAACGCAGACGGTGTAGCTTCGAATCCCGGTCAAGCCTGAGATTTTTCACTTAGAAATTTTAGTGACAATTAGTCGCAGTTAGGGTTTTTGTCGAGGTTCTCTCGTTTCCCCACGTTAGGTATGAATATAATTCCGTCGGATTTCAATTTCATCATCATTCCCTAACATTGTCCGACTGGGATAGTGTGGCCTATTAAGGGCGGTACATCCTACTTCAAGCCCTGATACTAGCACCTCATACTAATCTTTGAGAATGCAGTGATGTAGGGTCTAGACATAGACTTTTTATTGTATTCCACTTTATTAATGAACAACGGAATATTTCATCTAATGATGCAGAGAGCTGTGGTAGAATTTTTAGATTGGAAATACATTACATTGGAATTCACGACGCTTCGTAGATTGGCTTCAACTTCCCCTTCAGGTGAAGAGACCGACCATAAGGAGTAAGATAACCTTATCACCCCAGTTTTTGTCCGTCTATAGACTAAGATAGAGCAAATCTTCAAAACGTCCTGAATTCCTTTATTCATGAACAGCGATGAAAAACTTCAGTCTACACCTCTTCTAATGGAATAATTTACATATTATATAGGTCAATGGCTTTACACTCTCTTTCAACAAAAGTCGCACTTACAAATATTCCCGCCTGAGTTTAACCATGTACCTCGTTGTTAGAGGTAATATGGTAATTTCTGTACCAATGTGAACTACTAGAATTAATGTTTTATGAGCAGCAGAGACGAACGTAATCTGTAGTCATGTGTATCATAATTTACTTCCTTGGTCAAGATGTGTGATATAATATTTTTTATCATTAAATCACTCGCAATTCTAGAAGAAAGAAAACTATTTAGGCCTATAATAAAGGGACTGAAATAAAAAAAATTATTAATATATTCGAATATTATTATTATTTTGTTAATAAAGACTGCTAGTTTACTTGCTCTAACAAACAATATCCTGGAACATGCTACACTGATAGATAAGTGAAAAATGTTAAATGCAATATAAGAATATGTCACCGAAAAACGCGTGTCTGTTTGCAAAAAGAATTCATGAAACATCAGTTGTTAAACTCGTATTAAGAGGATGTGCAGACAAAATTATGATTATTTTTTTTTAATTTTGGCATTATTATATAGTTGTAGGTGTAAATATTTAATAACATTCATCAAGTAGAATGAAATAAAAAATATCACACTATTGTATAAGATAAGTTTTTGACGGACGGACTTTAAGAAAATCGATAAACACTCTTAATATCATTGCAAATAATCAACCAAAAATTGTTAGTCAATTCACATTAAATACTCAAGTCATTTCAAATAAGTGATCCAAGTTTCAGCCAGATATGATTAAAATCGTGGAACATATGAGCATTTTTTATTTTTCCCAGTTTTCTTCCCTTTAAAATTATGACGGATGTGATTATATCTAAATATTAAGTATTCTCTACAGTATATAAAGCTACTTAGAGTATATCTTGAGTATTTAATTTTTAAATATGTTAACTCATAAGCAGAATTAATAATCTTACATAAGTAAGAGGTAGGCTATGTTTATCAAAGAAGTCGCATTATTAGTTATTGCTATTAGTAGGACTGTTCGAAGACGCCCAATATTCATGTAATATAATATAATATAATATAATAATAATAATACTAATAATAATAATAATAATAATAATAATAATAATAATTCTTTATTTATACTGGCAGAGTTAAGGTCATAGGGCCTTCTCTTACACTCTACCAGGTCACAAAATATACAAGCAGTTAAAATTTAACAAAAAGTTAAAGAACAGAATACTAACATATTACAAAAAATAATAATAATAATAATAATAATAATAATAATAATAATAATAATAATAATAATAATACCATAATAAAATCGACACTAAACAACATGAAAATAATACAATAATAGAAAAAAGAAAGTAAAATACATTGCAATATAGTAAAAGCAACTCATTTAGTACAAATGGTTAATATGGAAAACGTAAGGTAGAATATAACAAAATAGAATGTAATAAAATAATAATAAAAATGAAAAGAAATACGAATATTAAATAAAATTCACAATAAAAACGCTATGATAATAAATTCATCGGCTGATAAAGAGAATAAAAGGTGAAAGGAAGAAAAGAAATATATAGCCTATATTTTTACAAAACTATCGCAGAGAAAAGGGCTTATAACTGAAAGGAATCTGAATTGAAAAAGTGCAATTTTAATTTATTTTTGAAACTAGACAATGTCCGACAGTCTCTGACATGTTGTGGTAGAGAGTTCCAGAGATGAGCTGCAGAGACCGTGAAAGATGAAGAGTAGAAGGATGTTCTGTGTTTAGGAATGGAGAGTGTGATATGGTGTTGTGAGCGAGTATCTATTTCGTGATATGAGGACAAATGTTGAAAACGAGAAGCTAAGTAGCTAGGGTTAGAGGTTTGAAGAATATTGAAGAGTAAAGTGAGAGAGTGAATAGTTCTTCGCTCTTATGGCTTACTTTGAAATTAAAAGCACATAGGCTAAAAGTATCAAGCAAGGTTTGAGAAATTTAATAAATTTACTAGATATGAAAATAGGATGTTTGTAATAGAGAGAAGAAAGGGAGTGTAATCTTTTATTACTCGTATTTTCAATCATAAGCTAGATGTTTCAGGTAATAATTATGAATATTATATTGTTTGTTAATTGATGTTCGTTGTATTTATTTATGATAGCGGATTAAAAACTGGAATGCATTTAATCCGCTATGACCAGGTTCAGATTGATGAAATAAATATGTTGCATACTTTCAGTTTGTGTATTTTGTTTATTTTTCTAATTTAATTGCATGTCCGTAGTTATGTTGTATCTGCTATAGTTTGTTCTACGTTTCAGCGGTGCATCGGGCTATCAATCTTTCAATAATTGAAGGGTTCAGAGCTATAGTAGGCCAAGTGCCATTTATTAAAAACGGAGAAAGCAAAGGTTAACGTTAAGTGAATACCATAGTTTAATGAAGATTGACATATCACTTAGTTTTAATGTGTATACTTTAATTAATTGCTTGATGTTTGTTTCCATTGAATTATAGTAATAACCAGGCTTAGAGACTTTAGACCCGATAGATAAAAACAGTGCGATTTCAAGTTAGAAAGCAGGACGTTAGTGGGTGGGGACAGTGAGGGTAGCGACCTACCTGTCGTCCCATGTGCTTTATTTGCTCAGTCATACTCATAAGGCAGGAAGAGGAGGTACTATTCTGTTAATAAAAACAGTCCCGTACACCTAGTTCACTTTATCAGAAGAGAGGAAAGGAGATAGCTAGTAGTCTAGTTTTTATCTGTGCATCTATGTCATTAGTCTAAGAATATATGCGATATTCTGTGACATAAAAGACTGCTAGCAGGGAAGAAGTCTACGGACACTGCTGGGATAACGAAAATAAATTTCAATGACTTAGTGTTTTCTCGTTTTGCATCCATTACATCATCCACACCTGTGGAGTAACGGTTAGCGCGTCTGGCCGCGAAATCAGGTGGCCCGAGTTCGATTGCCGGTCGGGGCAAGTTACCTGGTTGAGATTTTTTCCTGGGTTTTCCCCTCAACCCAATGTTAACAAATGCTGGGTAACTTTCGGTGCTGGACCGCAGACTCATTTCACTGGCATTATCATCTTCATCTCATTCAGACGCTAAATAACCTAAGATGTTGATAAAGAGTCATAAAATAACCTACTAAAATAAAATAAATCCATTACATCATGTGATGTAGAGCGGAGCGTCTCCCAATATAAACTTTGTCTTGCCGACTACCGAAGAAAATTTAGTTTTGAGACCTTCAGAATGTGTGTTGTAGTAGGCTACATTGTAACAGTACCATGTATTGTACACCATATGTTGTGTATATTGTGTAGGATTATTATGTGTGTTCAGTAAGTATTGCACTTGTGCTTATGACAGAAGCCGAAAGGAAATGCATATTAATTTATTTTGAAAATTTCGCATTATAGTTTTTTTTTATTTTAATGTATGTAAACATTAATTTTTTGGTCCTATAGAATTTTTTCCTCTAACAATCGTTTTATTTTAATGTTTGATATATTAGTTGCTTTTTTTGGAACGTCACTATACAGCACCAGCAGACTGGACTGGACTGGGTTTCATGTACACATGTCTCTTCTTCTGCCGACTCCCATCCCCCTCTAACATAGTGAAAAAGCTGCCTATAGTATGGACTTAGTAAACTTATTCTATCGGGTCCAAAATCTCGATGTCTGGTAATAACTTAATTTTAACCCTTGTTTTCTGCGGTTTTAGCAAATGTCGCTTGGCTCACTATGGTTCTGAACCCTTCAATTGCAAACTGTACACATTATATTCCCTCTAAATATATTTTATGTGTAGATTTTGATCGAACATTTGTGAAGATATTCAGATGAAGATTTTATCGATCGTGCGAGATCATTAATATGCTATTTTAAAAATGACATCAAAATAGCTGAATACTGAGATTCAAGAAAGTAACTACAGTAAATTGATTTCTTTTATATACCTATATTCCGAAGCTTAATAACATTTCGCGCCTTAGAATGGAACAGAAGTGAACCTTGACCTTTCAAGTACATCGCATATAAAGCAGCTGTAAGCAATTTTTCTATGTAAAGAGAAATTTGTCAGAACAGTATTAATATACTTACGCACGCTTCATCTTGTGACAGTGTTAAGTGAAATTAAAAAAAAAAAATCAGAAATATCCTTTGAATTTATACTTCATTCGTTGTCAACAAAATTATGAATTTTTCAAAGTTTTACATTTCATTTGTTTGCTTTATAGCCTCGTGGAAGTCATTTATTATACTTCTAAAAAAAATTCTTCTCATGTTCGTCTGAGCAGATAAAGGCGTTCTCGGCATGAAAACATTCAGATCTGGTCTCTGCTTGTGGGTAGGCTCGCTTTGACAGTGTGGTCGCAGGACATTATATTCCTTTGATGTAGTACAGCGAATATACTATTCTTTCTCGGTAGGGTGGAACCTTTTGCTTTATCGAATTGAAGTGAGCAAAGAGGATCTCGTTCTTCAGAGACGAGACATCGTAATAAACCCTCAGCAGCCAAACCACCCGCGGCCAAAATAAGGGGTAGTTGGAGTAGAGGCTGCTTTACATTAGCGCACAGGCTTCCAACACTCAGTATTGATGCAAGTCCAACACACGAAGGCTTTCAGAAGGCAACAAGTAATTATTTAATGACGTTAGAAAATAAAGAAAAATGCAAGGATATTCTTCTAATATGTATTGACAGAGCATTTAAGAAAATCTCAGTGATTGCGTGAAGAGCCTGCACTCGAATTAAAGGGAAAAATGTAAAGTAATAATAATAATAATAATAATAATAATAATAATAATAATAATAATAATAAATTAAGATTCCTTCACGAAAAGTTTGCCAGATTTGACGAAACGTAGTATATATAATTTGGAAACACTTACTTACTTGCTTGCTTTTAAGGAACCTGGAGGTTCATTGTCCCCCTCACATAAGCCCGCCATTGGTCCCTATCCTGAGCATGATTAATCCATACGATGAACGAGTAATGGAACGGAGAAAAATTCTCTCCGTCGCCGGGATTTGAACCTGGGTTTTCAGCTCTACGTGCTGATGCTTTATCCTCTAAGCCACACCGGATACCCACTCCGGGTCGGACAGAACGTCTCAGTTTAAGTTCCAACTCTTGTGTTCCCTCTAGTGGCCGCCCTCTGCACTACGTCATAGATCTATGTCCGGCGCCGGGGTGGGTATCCGGTGTAGCTTAGTGGATAAAGCATCAGCACGTAAAGCTGAAAACCCGGGTTCAAATCCCGGCGCCGGAGAGAGTTTTTCTCCGTTCCATTACTCTTTCATCGTATGATGACGCAGAATATCTGCATGGAAATATCATATGCAATCATATGTACTTCGGTACATTAAAATAATATATATGATTAATCCAGTCTCTACTATCATATTCCACTTCCCTCAAATCCATTTTAATATTATTTTCCCATCTACGTCTCGGCCTCCCCAAAGGTCTTTTTCCCTCCGGCTTCCCAACTAACATTCTATATGCATTTCTGGATTCGCCCGTATGTGCTACATGTCCTGCCCATCTCAAACGTCTGGATTTAATGTTCCTAATTATGTCAGGTGAAGAATACAACTTATTGTTAGGTTTCGTAACAAGCTGTTTTTTACGGTGATGGGTTGTTAGCCATAATTTGGAAACACACCTAACCAACATTATTTACGTTTGAAACGGTTAGGGAATCGAATATACAAAACGTCAGAAAAATTTACGTCTAAGTGGCATATATGCTCATTTGCTGTTAAGCAAGGGACAATAGTATTATCAGATATGTTAGAATGATTTGAATCCCATATACCGCGAGAAAAATAATACCTGCGGATTTGTTGACAGTGATATCTAAACCAATCAATAGCCATCGGTTAAGATAACTTGAAATTTCCATTATCACTCCCGAACAAATGATTTCTCAATATCTGAACCGATCATTTGAGGGACTAATGGCTATTTCCTTCACAATGCTATGTGTTAGGCCTAGGTTTTTACATTTGTTGGCAAAGAAGGAGAGTATGGTACCTCGTGCTCCCACCATCACACCTATTACATCAATGTGGGACAGGCTATATTTATCTTTACAGAACGGGATTGTTGGTTCATAGATGCTTTCTTTTCACTATCCACCTCTTACGGATGATCTGCTTGTGTCTCAAATCTGATGGTGGGATCGAGAAAGTATGCCGAGTTGTTCTTAATGGCAATGGTATGAATTCTCCAAACACTTCTATATTCGCTTTTTAATACCGTAGTGTATTTTATTTAATAGTCATATATATACATAATCTATATAGGCCTACCTAATATTTCCATGACTTGTGTGGAAAACCCATGGACCGTGTCGAAAATCACTTGCACTTCTGTTTCCAGGATACCACAAGTGATGTAAAGGCAACCTTTTCACATCAAAATATTACAATTGTTTCTCTTGTACATCAAACAAGAAAAAGTACTTACTTATATACTTGTGTTTCATTTCACTGAGTGAAAATGCTTTGGAAATTACGCTCTGATTTACGTTTTAACAGGGTATACAAATTTTGTACTAGGATATATCAATTCGGTGTTTGATATTCAGTGTAGAATTTAATATCGAATAGGTTGTCCATATTGTTGGCGATTTAATTTACTTTGAGAATTGCACAAAGTAAACTATCAGTACATTTTCTAAAAATTATTATATATTTTTAGTTCTTGTCTAGTCATTGCCCATACAGTTTTCTTTCATTCTTGAGGTAATAAATTATTACTCACAACCATAGCTCACTCCAGTATTTCAAGTAATGTTGAATTTAGTTTTGCATCGCCGATATCACTCATATCAAACATTTTAAAATCAAATATTGATTGGAAAACCACAAACTCGCAAAAACGAAAATATTTTTCCATTTGTTTATTTCCGTTGTTATGGCGACTAGGGTAATTGGATATATTGTGGGGCAATATGAATAATACGAAATAAATTCAGAGGGATTCGATCCGGTGCTGTGGATTGAGCTTCGGTGTAGCTCAGTAGGTTAGAGCGCTTCGTACGTAGAACCAAGGACCCGGGTTCGATCTCCAGCGCCAGAGTAAATTTTTCTCCTCTAATAACCATTGTTAGAGAGACAGAGTTCACAAAGACCAGTTTCTTTCACTGCTTATGGCGTCGCGCGTTTTCTCTTAATGCTGCCAAAAACCTTAGGATTATCCATATTTCCCCGTTATTCAAATTACCACTTTTTACTCTAATTTCAATTAAAGCGGTGAGATTAATAACGATTCAATTCCATTTACACAACTTTCGAGAAAATTCAAAAAACTTTTTTTTATTTCTTACCTAATTATTAGTTGTTGAACGTAATATTTCTGGTTGTTTTAGAGATCAAGACAAAGTAGTATACCAACTTTAAAAGTCGTAACACTTATGGAAATATCAAAAATATAATTTCAAATTTGCAAAAAATGAATGACCAGAAGTGGACTTGAATAGTTATTGATCTCACCGCTTGAATTAAGTTACCTTTAAAAACTTTGTATATGGTATAATATTGTCTGTGACGTCCTCTCTACTTAGCGTATTGGAAACTAGATTGTACTTATAATACTCACAATGTCATTGACCTACTCTGGCAGACACTTAACTCTGGAGCTCCATTTATAAAATAACTGCTGAGCCCATCACACGGGCTCCGAGAAACCTTCCCACTTCGCTGAATCTGTCAATACGCACATTTAGCAGCCCATAAACAGTCCACAGCCAAGCGTTGACACTCAACACTTAAATGAATACGGGACTAGGTAAATGGAGTGAGTAAGTCTTTCTTCCTTTTAACAATTTGCAACTCTTTCCCTAAGAGCATGTCTGTGTAGGCGCTACTTTCCATCAAAGTAACACTCAGGGCAATTACAGGATTAGTTCTGCGTTTAGAGCAGGCGTCTAACATCGATCGCGGTGTATGAGATATCAATTACAAGTTGTGATAACATTGTCAACAATATCGCCACTACTGCTCTAGCGTCAACATCATCACGTTATCCTCGATGAACTCGAGGTTACTGTGCCACTAGATCCATGGTTCGCGGATTCATATTCCACCCAAGGTAATACATTTGAAAGAAATTCCTGAGCAAAACTTCCTCCTGCAGGAAAATAAAACCGGGAGACTCCTGCCGTAGATTTATGTCACATGAAAGAATTCTGTCCGTGATAAGAGTGCTTCAGCAAAATTAATCAATCTTTTTTGTGCCGAATAAATTCTGAAGTTGAAAGTATTTTAAAATAAGATACTACCGCTTCTACTACTACTACTTACTACTACTACTACTACTACTACTATTACTAGAATGGAATGGAATTTAACTGAGGGGGCACGGATGGCCCAACCCTACGACCTATTGAGATCTATTGCGCTAATCTTCGATATGTTTTTTTATTTTATTAAGTTATTTTACGACGCTTTATCAACATCTAGGTTATTTAGCGTCTGAATGAGATAAAGGTGATAACGCCGGTGAAATGAGTCCGGGGTCCAACACCGAAAGTTACCTAGCACTTGCTCATATTGGATTGAAGGAAAATCCCGGAAAAAACCTCATCCAGGTAACTTGCCCCGACCGGGAATCGAACCCGGGACACCTGGTTTCGCGGCTAGACGCGCTAACCGTTACTCCACAGGTGTGGACCCCCTCGATATGGAATGAGTTGCATGCCACAGATCCCCTACGCGCACCGCCCTAACCACATGACTCTCTTAACGACCGGTCCCTACAGCCGACAGAATCAATATACCATTCCTGCTTCGGCAAATTCTCCCATGGCCTCCCTGTCGGTCCGAGGCGAAGCTCCTCCCCCGAGTAGGTCCGCCTCGGGTGCCATTGCAGAAGGCATCCAACTTCGCTGAACTACATTCCACGGAGGCCGGTCGAGAGAGTCAGCAGCTTCGGGAGGCCGCCAGTAGAATGATCTGAAAAACCAGAAACGGGATGATGAGGAAAGGTGAGGAAAGGATGATGGGAGAGGAAAGGAAGTGGCGAAGATGAGTGGGGTATTCATCCATAGGAGTGAGGGAAAACCCACGAAAAAACCTCACCCAGGCAACTCGTCCTCACCGGGAATCGAACCCGGGCCGCTGTTGTCGGAGTTAGACTCTCTAACCCCTTCAGCCACAACGGTGGACATCACCACTATTACTACTACTACTACTACTACTACTACTACTACACGAAAATCCATATAGGCCCATATATACATAGGACAATTAACATTCATGGCGTGCTGAAGATTTTTTATACTATCTCTCTTCACCAGTTTGTCAAACTTTTGTCGGAGATTATATGCGCTTCATCCCAAAGCAAGAAGAGAAAGTGAAAATGTGTTAGTTTAGCACGACACACGCTTTTGATACTGTTCAAATAGAAAATAATAGCACACATGAATAGATTAAACCGAACTTATAAACTAAAATTTTTGCAAACGAATGCAGTTCAGGGAAAGCTTCATCTGAAAAAAAAAATTGTATAAATCAAGACCTACCTCACCGCGAAAACTAATGCAATTATTGTTTTGTACTTCCATTAGTTCTAACTGCAGAAACCCGTATTCTTTTTCTACAGATACGATTCAAAGAATTTCTCATGGCAACGGTCCATCGAAAGCAATGGTTCATCGATGGCTACTCTCCCCTAAAACTTTTTTTTTCGGCTTATATATATCAGCATCACAATATATAAATTAAGTATGGTTGCTATATTATCCGAAGATTTGTGAGACTGACAGTGAATATTTTCTTTTATGCAAAAAACCTGTGTCACTGTCCACATTAGATGTAGGGCATCATACTGCCTGAAAACAATGCACATAAAATTCATTGTAGCCCTCTACTAGCCCCAAAATGTTTTTCACATTAAAATATTGCCTCGGTGCATAACATAACTGAAGCAAAGTTTGAAGAATATTGTATATTACAGACGACTACAAAAAATCTATCTTTTGTATATAGTCACAGAGATAGTAAAAGTTAGTGTACACAATTTCCATAGAGAAAATACAGAAATACTGGCGTTACCAAGCGATTGACAAATTACCTGAAATGAAATTCACAAACAGGTTTTTTGTAAATATTGACGAACATTTTGGTGTATATTTATTATTTTTTTCAATAGGGGGTATAATATTTCGTAGCTATTGACATATTTTGTACAATGATCCGAATTTCGTTTTCTTTCGCGAGTTTGCTTTGCTTTATTTCAGGTATCTAGAAAGGTAAATGTAACAAAGAAAATAACTATGTAAAATTTCGCGTGTATCTCTGTTACCAAAAAGTACGCTCCCTAATAATAGGGATGCATCCAGAAGTCATATTTTAGTATAAATACAGTTTTAAAATCTCGAGGATTCTACGGTTATGAATTTGATAATCAACTCAGACATGACATTGCCAAATTAATACATTTTTAATCCTCCCATTCCAGTTGGAAATATACGTGGTTAATGTGTGATGCCTTCTGGCTAACTTCATGAATTGATATAGTGGTTAAATGAAATATTTTCAATTATACATATTTTTTTTTATTATGTAGTGGAAGGGAATTGCGTTATGGTGATACTCCCTATGCTGTCTATTGAAGAGATCTGACCAACGTCCGAACCTGTCACAAAAGCAGAAAGCCAAATCAAACGACTATTTTATTATTCATGCCATTTTAATGGATGTAATGATTAAAACAGATGAGACATAGAGGGCGTTAGTCCTTGTCAAGTGAATGTGTGTAAAAAGCGAACCATATTTTCGGCTTTCATATCTGTACGTTGGCCAACAAACAAAAGCTCGGTCCGTCCTTTGAAGCTCTGCTCGAATAATGACGAAACCATGTAGGCCTACTATTCTTCTTGCACTACAGTTGTTACCTGAATAAATGGGGCATAAACACTGAAGGACTGAAACGAATGCAAAACACTAACAATTCACCTGTGTGAGCATGTAATGAAAATCAGAAAAAGTAATACAATATTCAGCATTAATATGTTTATCAACAGTAATCTCACTAGAGGTTTTGATTTATCTAGAGAAAATCAAAACTCGAGTGGGATTTAATTGACTATTACACGATTAGAAAAAAGTATATAAAGATTAGAAGTAACAAAGTACTCCAATAAAATCAAAACTCGAGTGGGATTTAATTGACTATTACACGATTAGAAAAAAGTATATAAAGATTAGAAGTAACAAAGTACTCCAATACAATAAAATATTAATTGGCTTACGAAAATACAACTGTCTTCAAATGTATTATTGTACCATCTCAACATTACGCTAGATGGCAGTAGTGTTTTATGATTATGTTTTCTTGTTATCAGTTGTGCCAACTATGGAATCTTCATTGAACTCTGTGGACGGTTACTAGTCAAGAAGGCTTTGTTAATTCAGTTTCATTTTCATTAAAACATTTGCATTCCACTTCAATCATCCGGATCCCAGTAATCAACGTCACTTGACAGATGATTTTCAATAAATCTTAGTATTAAACAATCTCAGATACGTGGCTATCCATAATATCATATAGCAGAAGCTATAACAAACATAACCTAAATAATATAAACAAGTGTTAGAAAAGTTTTAATTAGGGATGATGAAATAAACAAGAAACGTTTTAATTAACGATGATGAAATAAAAAATAAACATGAATAATTTTAAAAGAAACAATTATTGAAAGTACAATTTTCAAATTTGAATATTTTAGTGGTTGGTGGTTCAGTTGATGTTATATTGGACGTGTGCGTAAAAGAAGTGAACTCGTTGATGTACATGGTGTATCCCACAACTTATTCAGGATTTCCGAATGGTGCTCTTCATATATGATCAGTGGTCTTTATTAATTCTTGTTCTTGAATGCCAATGCGAGTCATATTTGAAAGTGCTGTGCATCGACTGGAGTGGTTTGTAATTTTCTGTTTTTTTTTTTTTTTGACATCCAGACCAGTGCAGTTTGAAATGTTGGCAAACAAAGAAACAAATGCTAGGGTAGTGATAAAAATAAACAAATGTTAGGGACACGATAAAATTGTGCGATAAACAGCCATGAAAGCGTCCTTTCGTACCGTTTTATTGGTTAAAAGTAGTGTGACGTAGTAAAAGTGTAATAGTCAACAGTAATCTCACTAGACGTTTTGATTTTATCGATAAATCTGCGAGTGGAACACGAGCAGATTTATCTAGAGAAAATCAAAACTCGAGTGGGATTTAATTGACTATTACACGATTAGAAGAAAGTATATAAAGATTAGAAGTAACGAAGTACTCCAATACAATAAAATATTAATTGACTTACGAAAATACAACTGTCTTCAAATGTATTATTGTACCATCTCAACATTACAAATATTACGCTAGATGCATGCTAGATGGCAGTAGTGTCTTTATACAGACACTGTAATGATTACTATTCAATAAATCTTAATATTAAACAATCTCTGATACGTGACTATCCATAATATCATATAGCAGAAGCTATAACATAACCTAACTAATATACACAAGTGTTAGAAAAGTTTTAATTAACGACGATTACATAAAAAATAAACATGAATAATTTTAAAAGGAATAATTATTGAATGTACAATTTTCAAATTTGAATGTGGTTGGTGGTTCAATTGATGTTATATTGGACGTGTGCGTAATAGAAGTGGAACTCGTTGATTTAGGCCTACATGGTGTATTCAACTTATTCAGAATTTCCGAATGAATAATTTTAAAAGGAATAATTATTGAATGTACAATTTTAAAATTTGAATGTGGTTGGTGGTTCAATTGATGTTATATTGGACGTGTGCATAATAGAAGTGGAACTCGTTGATTTAGACCTACATGGCGTATTCAACTTATTCAGGATTTCCGAATGGTGCTCTTCATTTATTTGTAAATCGGATTTCAGAAGATGCATAGGTATGATCAGTGATTTTTATTAATTCTTGTTCTTGAATGCCAATGCGAGTCATATTTGAAACTTCTGTGCATCGACTGGAGTGGTTTGTAATTTTATATATATTTTTGACGTCCAGACCAGCGCAGTTTCAAATGTTGGCAAACAAAGAAACAAATGCTAGGGACGCGATAAAATTAAACAAATGCTAGGGAAGCGATAAAATTGTGCGATAAGCAGCCATGATTGGTTGAAATACGTCCTTTCGTACCGTTTTATTGGTCAAAAGTAGTATGACGTAGTAAGAGTGTAATAGTCACAATAATATTATCACTGGACTTTGAAATTTTAGTACTTAAAACAAGTATTTAAAATACAAAAATCGGACGGTGAAACTAATTATCTCCAAAAAGACATTTGAAGACTGAACACAAAGAGGCTGAAATTATCAGTAGCTTTCAAAATTAGTTTTTCCAAAATAGAGTCTATGTGTCTGGTTCGGTCCAGTAAGAAAAGAAGATAAGTACCATTGTAATTTAATTTAGAATCTAGCTTCTCCCATAGATGTGTAAAACGTACGATATTACATTACCAGCTGCACAAGAAAGAGATGTTCTCTACGGTTTTTCCACTTTGGCAATTACAGCTTTTTTATTCGTTCCGTGGTGTATTCTGACGAAGCCACTTTTCATCTTTCTGGTAAGGTGACCAGACATAACCTCAGATTCTGGGGGTCGCAAAATCCGCGTACCTACGTGGAACTTGACTATAGGTTTGATGTGTGCCATGTTTCCAAGGGGAGACACATTTAACATCTTTAAGGTAAGGAAATAAAAAACTTTTTGAGTTTCTCTTTCCATTGCTACTATTTACATGGACCTCAGATTCATAGAACGTAAATTACATGTGTTCGAAACCGGAAAGGTCTTTTGTAAGAGCCATATATATATATATATATATATATATATATATATATATATATATATATATATAATGGAGTCCATAATCGTACCTATCTTTAAGAAGGGGGCAAGACTAACTGTAGTAACTTTCGAGGAATATCACTTTTGTTGACGTCATACAAAATGTTGTCCAATATTCTTTTGAGAATATTAACTCCAAATGTATATGAAATTATTGGGGATCATCAGTGTGGTTTTAGGCGTAATAGATCAACTATTGATCAGATATTTTCTATTCGACAGATAATGGAGAAAACATGGGAGTAAAACGATACGGTGCATCAGTTATTCATAGATTTCAAAAAGGGATATGACTCGGTTAAAAGAGAAGTTTTATATGATATTCTTATTGAATTTGGTATTCCCAAGAAACTAGTTCGATTAATTAAAATGTGTGAGTGAAACGTACAGCAGAGTCCGTACAGGTCAATTTCCAATTCACTGTGGGCTAAAGCAAGGAGATGCACTATTCCTTTACTTTTTAACTTTGCTCTAGAGCACTCCATTAGGAATGTCCAGGATAACAGAGAGGGTTTGGAATTGAACGGGTTATATCAGCTGTTTGTCTATGCGGATGACGTGAATATATTAGGAGAAAACACACAAACGATTAGGGAAAACATGGGAATTTTACTTGAATCAAGTAAAGAGATAGGTTTGGAAGTAAATCCCGAAAAGACAAAATATATGATTATGTCTCGTGAAGAGAATATTGTACGAAATGAAAATATAAAAATTGGAAATTTATCTTTTGAAGAGGTGGAAAAATTTAAATACCTGGGAGCAATAGTAGTAAATATAAATGATACTCGGGAGGAAATTAAACAGAGAATAAATGTGGGAAATGCCTGTTATTATTCGGTTGAGAAGATTTTATCATCCAGTCTGCTGTCAAAAAATATGAAAGTTAGAATTTATAAAACAGTTATATTACCGTTTGTTCTTTATGGTTTATGACATGATAAGTATATTAATAATAACATAGGTTTTTAAAAATTGTGCACAAACTACTGGGAGCTTTGATAAATCAATAGTCTAATTCTAACAATATGCATGAAGAACGCCGGCATTCTCAACCGTCCAATTACAAATAGAATAGTAGGGAATATACAGTACATCTGCTGACGAGAGTGGGATGTATTAATGTGTAATAATAATAATGCAATCCGCTGAACAACTGGAGGGCTCTTTGTCAAACATCTGCGTCATTGGATTTTTCCCTTCAACAGGGATGAGACGAAAAGAACAGCGGGAATCATGCATTTCACAATCCGCTGAAGGGCGTAAACAGTTCAGCTCAAAACTAAACATAACTAGTATTAATAAATGCATGAACATTTATAAGGACGAGATTTAATATTCACATAAAACAATGGATAATATAACAATCAGTTTCCACGTAATGCCATTACAGGTAACCGTTTTACTAAATATTTATCTGATGAAATTAATAAACTACACACCATTATTATATTTAATAACACTCTGAAAGAGAACAGCTATTCAATTTAAAGTTATTATATATTGACAAAAGAAACAGTAATTGCATTATTTTTAGATATGGAATAAAAACAGTATCGGAACTGTATGAATGACTATTTTTTTCCAGTACAAAAATCAGATCTGACGTGGAACGCAGACATATTTTGTATGGAAAGATAAAATAATTAGATTACAAATATAACTAATGAAAGTTACATAAAAAATAAACTTATACCTTTCTAATATGAAAAAGATTATAACAGTATATACACCCAAGCTGGTACAACAAAGAAAAAATAACAAACCCAGTTCAAAAGAAATAAAACTAGTAAAATAAGGAATTACAAATCAGACCAACAAAGACAAAAATAATCTAAAAACAGGAGCAAAATGATAACACAAATAATTAGACAAAAAAGGGAATGTCTGCTCCCGCAATATCACCAATGCTGTTCATTCGGCTATAAGTTCACGGGCAGTGAAACTACGAGACTATTTTACGTAAAATAACGTCGCCTTTCACACGAAAGAGACGTAACTCAAAAAAGTCGATTTTAGAGATAAGCCAATTTTGAATACATTCGAATGTAGTTTACCTCGATATGTAAACTACATATGGATGTATTCAAAACATTAATAAACTAGTCAGGTATAAGTAAGAAATGTGGTTTAAAACTAATTAAGTGCTATAACAAATCCATGAACTATCTTTACATTCACTTCGTTTTCAATTAAATTTAATCATGGCCTAAATTAAATGCTTCGAGTTTGTTCGTGTACCAGTGACAAACGTATGACTCAGAGAAGTTTTACTCTTTCAAGATTGCGCAAGAATATGGATTCTTGTTTATATTTCATAATTTTATTTAATATATTTTTCTATAATAGAATATCAACTAGTTTGTGTTTTTAACGGTCTAAATTGTTACTAAAGCATAATTTTTAACCGTAAAAAAAATTACAAGAAAGTTCAATAAAATTTGCTCGTTTTTACTTTCTTTTCGAGATAACAATTCTTATATTAAATATTCCATAGCGTATTCTGGGAAAGCAATTGATTTAATTCCCAAACTGTTCAGTCAATTTAATACAGCAATGTATTATGGTAATAAATGATCGAAGGAGGTTTAGTTTTGTACTTTAAATGTGCAGAAATTTGAACCGAACAAATGTAACTCACTTTGTTGTCACATGTATTAGTTTTATCTTGTAAAATCTCAAAAAAATCAAATTTATTCATATTTAAATTTATAGAGTGCATGCACAAATTTAATTTGTTATTCGAAATTTACTTTTCTTTTCTAATTCAAATAAACCTTGTTAAGTAGATTTTAAAGAACATAAATTAATAATTTCGAGTTCCTAGAGTAAAATGTGTTGACTTCATAGCAATGTGAATGCAGAGAAGTGGACAGAAAGTACGGGAAAATGGATTTAAAAGTGTTCATACATTTTAAACTTAATCAGTACAGCCTTTTTAAAGATAGTGTAAGTAATGACACAACCGTCGTATGGTTCTAAAATCCTCGGAAAGTGTGAAACAGGATCGTAGTTTCATTTTCTACAAATAAAAAAACGAAAACTGTGATTTTTTGACCAAAAAAAAAAATACAAAATTTCCTCCCATTCTCTCCTTTAAACAGTTGTGTTATTTTTCGGACTGAAATTTTTACCCAGATTGGATAGTGAACATCACAAACTTATAGTAGGAAGTAGCTTTAGTTTCGATATAAAATGCCGTTAAATATGCAAGACCCAAAATACTAAATTATTAGTGCCGTAACTGTACAGTATGAAGCTTTGTACTAAACAACTATGAACGTGGTAATGGTATTTTTTACAGCACGATGAAAACTTCAGCTGGCAGTGTGTATCTGCGTTCGTTTGTTTGAAGTTAATCCGTGGAATTATCAAACTCGGTCTAGCGGAAATCGGATTTCTAGGAATAGCTGACACATTTTAATTATGTATTTAGTACAAAAGCCATAAATATTTCAAAACTTGTAGCAATGAAGTGAATGTCATTGTGTTGAAAGTCAAGCTCGAAATATTACAAGCTTCAGTCCACTGTAAATAATAGCTAAACGACTGTTGCTCTATATTAAACTCTACCGTCATATTAAATTTAACTACAGATTCAGTGATATGAATCTATCTACATTTAATTCATGTTAAAATCTTCAAAACCAATCGCTTCATTGCAGTAATGTTGTGAAAAAAATAGCCAATTGCGGAATATCACTTGGTGACATGTTAGAAAGTGTTATTCATTCATAGTGTTCGACCCAAGGCTAGGTATTTCACTGCAAACCCAGCATTCTCCAGTATTTCATATTTTCTGCCTTCCTCTTTTTCTCCGCATATGATCCATATATGTTAATGTCGTCTGTCATCTGATATCTTCTTCTGCTCCGAACTCTTCTCCCGTTGACCATCCCTACCAGTGCATCCTTCACAAGGCAGTTTCTCCTCAACCAGTGACACAGCTAATGCCATTTCCTCTTTCTGATCAGTTTCAGCATCATTCTTTCTTCATCCGCGAATACGTTACGTTCTTTTTTCGCTATCATCTTGTAAGATAGCGCATAAGCATCATTGTCACGACGCACAGTGTGTAATTTCAAGCATCTAGCCGGCCAAAAATCATATTTCTCACCCCTGTCTTTAATACTCAATTCTTGGGCAGGCGTGTTTATAACATTCCAAAATATAATATCCAAGTGGTAGACAGATGGTTGCATCTTGTAGGAGACCCTCACAACAGAGCGAAAGTTGCATTTCTCCGATAAGATCATTTACGTGAAGTTAGTACAGTATTTTTTTCTAATACAGACTGTGGATATATTATAAGAAGGTATGTACTTACATATAAGCTAATTTTCGTGACAAAAATTATTATCTTATTGTCTAGAATAAGTGTCTGGATAAACATGTGCAAAGATTTTGAGTTTTATCTTATTATATGACTTCGAGTTGACTTTTAAATGGTGTAGCCCTCTATCACCTAGATAAAATTGTGTAGAGATATTCGTTATACTTTTCTGAATACGACATCGTGATTTTTTTCTGCAAACAGGTGCATACAGAATAGCTATTAATTATTTTCAGACGCCATGCGCTCAGTAACCCGGAGAGCTGTTTTCGAGATCTGGAGCAAGAGTGAGGGAAATAATTCCAATAATGAAATTCTAAAACATATAATTCAACATTTTGGTCTCCAAGGTTGTTCTGAAGACATTTTATAGTCAATAAAGAAATCAATCAACTTTCTATGTTCGAAAATTCGATTACAGTGCATTTTTTTGGTTTGTTATGTGAACATCTTTCTCCCTGCATAGCGACTATTTACGTGTTATCTTGCAGTTTTTCTTCTGGGCTAACATTGCGTCATGCAAATCAATAGAGCCCGGAAGTTTAGGCATTTATAAGAGTTAAAGTAGGTAGACAAAAAAAAGCAATAAAACGTAAAACGGCACAATAACCTTTGCAAAAGGCATTATAAATTTAAAAAATGCATAATATATTTTAGCAATAATTTTAAATTATATCAATATAACTCACATATTTATTTCGTAGGTGACACATGTTGACTTATAAAATACTTTTTTCGTGACGACCTCAAATATGTCCTGAATCAATCATACCTTTTTTGTGTTGTATCGAAGTGAATTTTTACTCGTAGGCGTTTGACTTTGATCGAGCAAGTTTATTTTCGTGCTGACCTACAACATGGAGATTTTTTCTATATAAACAGTAATCGATATACGTATGTCGATATAAACTAAAAATATATGTTTTAAAGAATGTTATTTCTGCCTTCATATTTTTTCCTCAGCTTGTATGTCACACTGACTTCTCCAACCTACTTCGATCCCTCCCACCCTTTATATGCCGCCTTTCTTCCTCCATTTTGTCATTCTCGTTTGTGGCTTCTCTGATCCTTTCCTCAAACCACCCTTTTGATTCTTTTCCCGTCTTCCCGCTATATATTCCTTTCTCATTTTTCTGGCGCCTGAGAATTATCTCGCTTTTGCCCTCCCGTTGTTCGTATGTTTCTTATTTTGTCTGAGACCCTTCCTAATGCTGCGTGGTAAACACAGAACAGAAAGGAATCAAGATGGGAAATTGTCAACTCAATGGTAGTCATGCAGTGATTAGATTCTGAGAAAATTTTTAAATTATATGACTGCAGAAAAAGTTCCTATATCACTGTTTCGCAACCTTATCTGTAAAGGTACTCCTTAATTTTATAATAACGCTCATTTTTAAATAAGACCATTGTAAAATAATAATAGGCTACATTTATGTAAAGACGATTGTAATTTAGGCCTTACTACAATCATTATTAAAGTTATTATTATACATAATTAACGTATTCATGTTAGTTTTGCAGTAATGTAGAGAGCAATGCATAATATGTCGTTAAGTGACCAATATGAGAATAAAACGCTGAGTGCATATACTTATAAAATGTGTAATAGACGAAATGATTTTATTTATTAAAAAATATAGGAAAGGTGTTTCCGTAGCTAGTAATTATTGTTATTTAAATTTATATCAAATTTAATTTAGAGCATTGCTGAAACATTCTACAGTGTTAAAATTAATTGAGGCATTAAATGTAAGGATAATTTTTATGAATAATTTGAAATTAATATGAAACCTGACGCTGCTCTCATGAATTAATGTGATCAGTTCTTGGCTTGATTGAATTTTACAATAAAGACCCATTTACAATTAAATCATATCCTGGAATATAACGGCTCCATACCATAATTTTTATTTCAGTTATATCGTCGGTTTACAAGCAAAAGTCTACACCTGTGGAGTAACGGTCAGCGCGTATGGCCGCGAAACCAGGTGCCCCGGGTTCGATTCCCGGTCGGGGCAAGTTACCTGGTTGAGGTTTTTTTCCGGGGTTTTCCCTCAACCAAAGATGAGCAAATGCTGGGTAACTTTCGGTGCTGGACCCCGAACTCATTTCACCGGCATTATCACCTTCATCTCATTCAGACGCTAAATAACCTAAGCTGTTGATAAAGCGTCGTAAAATACCTACTAAAATAAAAAAAACCTACAAACAAAACACATTAAGTCAAAATTATTACTTCCGAGAAAAAGGCGTTTTTCTTCAGAGAAAACTGAATACTCAAAATAATATAATTTTTATAAGTTATTTCTGTTTAAATGTATTTCGTTTCGCAAGTTTAAGTTTATACATATGCATTATATATATATATATATATAATACCGTCGGCTTACAAGCACAACACATTAAGTCAAACTGAATCCTCAAAATATTATTTTTAGCAAGTTGTTTGTCTTTATTTGTATTTAATTTTACAATTCTAAATTTATACACTTATATCATGTACATTATATAAGCTTTTTGCTCAGAAGTAATATTTCTTTACTTAATATGTTTTGCACGTAAACCAGTAGTGTCAGAGTTGTAAGCTCCAAACCCGGTTGTGGAGCTAGATCGGAGCGTGAACTTGCTTATGTCTGTGGAAACACCGGAGCACGCAACGAGTCTAGTGGAGCGCTCCGCTCCGTTTAGTCTCTGTCTGACAACGCTGACGTAAACGAACGAAATGTGAAAAACTGGATTCATTCAAGTCTGTACAGAAAAAGAGAAGAAGATTCGCAAAGTGATGTACTGGCAACACAAAGACTGCAAACTAGAAGATCGATTACGCTAATCCACACAGGTTAACTACACTCATGTTCGCTACGTACTCAGGTTTCGAGCAGGTAACCCCACTCGTCCCTAGGGCATCACCCTGCGTCGCCAGCATCGTTCGGGACATGCTTGTGAATAATATTTGTCGCCGAACGATCGCGTTCTCATATGAATACGGTACATTACACTGTGATCTTAACCAGGGTTATGATGATGATGATGATGATGATGATGATGATATCTGAATAAATTACAGGGAATAAGCCCGAGGTCCCAACTCCAAAAGTTACCTAGCAATTACGCTTCAGTTAGTTGAGGATAAACCTCCGAAAAACCCCAAACCAGGATTTTATAACGCTTATTTCACAGTTAGACTTGCTAATCAGTAATCCACACCCAGCGGTAGTATACTATAATAGCATGGGAAAAATGTACCCTTCAGTCCTTTCCAACGTTTGGAGAACACTGACTTATAGCACTAGATATGAAAACGAAGAAGAGTGAACAAACTTGGAAACTTGAGGGATATAGCAAGATGAGTTATCTCGTAATGTCACACGTCAGAATGGAGGCAGAAGATCATGCAGATACTGTCTCATAAGTAATGTCGGTTTGGAGCAAAATTTTAGTTGGAGAGTGTTGTGACAAGAAATTAATCTAGGCCTAATTTTCAAAGTAAGGGTTATTATATTCTATGCTCTTGAGCCACTTTTAAGCGAGGTTTGTTATACCGCGACATCTACTAGTTTATAGAAGAATATAGTAACTGCCATTTCAACGGGTTTCAAGTTTTGGAAATTTCTTCCACACAGAAAGTTTGCCATGGATCGAAACATATGGTAATCTGAAGGCGCAAGATGAGGGCTATAGGCTATGCCGGGTGTAGTAGGAGCTTGATTTTCTCCTAATTTACCAAGCGGTATGCTATTGTTTTAGTTTAGTTATATACTACTGTATATAATTATATACAGCACATATATCCATTTATCTTGTGCACCTATTATAACTTGTATAGGTATTGGAATTTTGTTTTTGAGAGTTATGTTAGAACGAGGGGCTAACGTGAGCGTAGAGATTTGGTGCATGTAACTACATTATGGTACAAGATATACGTGACGTCATCAATTTTTAAAATAGTACTACATACTTTAATCATGTTACATTGATTACACACATGAAGACGAGTTCAAAAATGTATCACAATGTCACGTTCCCAATCAATAACAACAACAAAATTCAAAATGAATGCCATCAGAATGTGCTATTTGTTGTGGTGCCCCATTCATTTTGTGCATTAACTTACACAAAACGAAAGACGACTGACGTCCGTACACGTCGTGTGTTTGCTGTCTTAACATGTAAACAAACCACAACAACTGTCAACGTCACAATCCACGTACAGTGGCCTGCACGTTCTCCGGACCTGTCGCCACTGGACTACTTCCTGTGAGGAACTGTGAAGGACAGTGTGTACCAGAACATTCTGACAACACCAGACGACATGCAGCAACGCATTCGATAGGCTTGTGTGTCCATTCAGCCAGCAGCATGCTGGGCAGTCATACGGTCTTTCGGAAAACGCCTTCGAATGTGCATTAATGTGAATGGTCACCATTTGGAACATCTTCTATGACTCTAAAAGCATAACATTGTCACATTGGGATTACATTTTTGTTTGTTGTTATTAATTAGGAAGGTGACATTGTGATTACATTTTTGAACTCGTCTTAATATGTGTAATGAATGTAACATGATTAAAGTATGTAGTGCTATTTGAAAAATTGATGACGTCACGTGTATCTTGTACCATAATGTAGTTACATGCACCAAATCCCCACACTCATGTTAGCCCCTCGTTCTAACATAACGTTCAAAAACAAAAATTCCAATACCTCTCCAAACAAAAAAATTATAATAGGTGCACAAGATAAATGGGACATTCTGTAAACTACTTATTTTATGTATACAAATAATGGTGAAAAGAAAATAGCTCTACAGTCTCTTAAAGATAAAGTTTAATAAATTTATAAATCCTCTGCAGCAACACGGTTTTTAATCTCTTCACAGAGAACCCCGGAGAAAAAAAACAACAAATGGCACCTTGCCCCCAGAAGGTTGTCACTTTGAGTTTTCAATGAAAACCTGAAGCCCAAACGGGACTCGAATCCCGACTGCCTGTATAAAAAGCTGACGATCTGTAGTTCTAGACCATGCAGGGTCTGGAATAATACGTAACTTCTTTCTCTTTCACAGAATCATGTCGTTGCCTCTGCATCCCACATTGTGCAAGGATGCTTTACACAGGAATCAGAATAGGAAATCGAAGAGATATCTTAGAAACGTGGGAAAGAAATAAAAATTCCGAGGCACGTACAGTATAGCTGTGTATTGAGAGATGGATTGGATAAGGAGAGTTACATGCTGCTGGGAGAGATGGAAGATAACCGAGGAGATTGGAGTCACGTGTCACGAAGCGGACTGACGTACTCCGATACCTGGTCTGGGGGGCTTCACGGAGTTCTACATTAGCGGTTCTCTGCGAATATGGCACTAAAGAAGTTACACCATTATATACAGAGTGGTCGGTAATTATGTACGTTAAAGTAGTATACAGTATCGTACACTGCAAAACAAACAAATGATTTCATATAGACTATATCTTGAACACCTACGTTACCGCGCCAATGACAGTGGGTAATAACTAGGGCTAGGAAGTTGATGACCTAAAAATCGCAGAAAAATGTCCTATAAAATGACCTTAAATTTCTGAAAATATGATATTAAAATTAAGAAAAAATTACTATGATCTTAACAGTAAAATTCTAACAAAATAATAGTATAATTTCATCTGTGGAAAATGCATTCTCACCAAACTCAGTCGCTAACTGTATCAAAAAACTTTGTCTGCTTTATTTTTCTTTCGAAATTTATACGTCTTCGCTTCTGTGATATATGCTGACTGCGAGCACTGCAACTGTCGTATTTGTTCTGTTGCGATGAATGGAAGGAAGCACGTAATACACGTGATCAGGAGTCAAGGCTGATGCAAATGAAAATTTTTGTAAGACGAAATCGAATTGCGTAAGCAATCTGCAGTAGGTTCTCAAATATAGACTAGGCCTACGAATACACTGTAAAAAATGTTCGTTCATAAGCAGAAAAGGGCAATAATACAACGTGAAGTATAACATTTCCTAAGAAATTACCAATAGACAATAAAAGACCGAAAAATGCAAAAAAAAAAAAAAATGAAAAATAAGACTAGGCTATATTAGTTCGTGTTGAAATGAATGAAACGAGTTTGTATTGCTGTGATGTCTCAGAAAAAATATATTTCATCAACTTCCGAGCCCTAATAACAACAAAGACAATTTGGTATTTCACAAGGTTATTTACACGAGTAGTGGGACATTGCAGTATATAAGCTGAAATATTAAATTACTAAATAAGAATAATTCAAACTCTTAACCCGAAAGACTTAAAAGTGTAGGCGTATAATGATAAGCAGAGTTGGCTGACCTTAGAAGGTTAGGGTTAGCTTTCATCTCCATGTGGTCGCCTCTTGATGTAGTTTGTAAGTATCATTCCACTGCAACCACAAAAACAGGTAAACATTAGGAAAAAGTCTTAGTCGAAAGTGTTTCACATCTTCTAACACGTTTCTTCGCTAAACTGATAAGCATAATCTTAACCTTTCCTAATATTACTAGAGTTCCTCTCATTTAAGGACGGGGTTCTTATAAATATCATACAATTTTATCAGAAGTCTCTTACTTCACTTTACAAATAGAGAAAGTAATATTTGTAAGAAACTGATGTAATACGGGATAAATATTGTAAATGAATTTTACAACCAATTCGGTGCCCAAACGAATGGCAATGACAATGGTGATACCGATGATGATTATTATTGTGATTATAAAGGAGAAGGCAAATTATGTGTTTCTTAATAATTATTAAAGATGCTTCGACTTGCGTACAGCATTAAAAGGATTTATGACACGAAAATGTTTCGTAAATCGAGAAATTTTGAGAATCTTGATATGTGAGTGAATTCGTATGACTCAGTTTTATGTTTTAATATTTAATATGTTGAATTTTGTTTAAGGGGACACTCAACTATATTTTGGAACTTTTTTCCTATTCGCCCAATCTTTTTTAAATTTGGAAAAAAAAAGTTTAATATACACATGGAAAGTAACATGCAAAATCTCAGCTCATTAGATCCAATACTTTTCAAAATAAAAAATATTTCAATTTTTAATCAATCATTAATTGAAATATCACTTTTAATTATCATTTTTTATTTTTTGGCTTTGTGCATTTGACTGTGACTTCTCATTGAACAGGGGAAGAATTCTGCGTATTGATTTAGTTCTGTCACGTAAATTAGTGTAGAAATTTAATTTCTCATTTCTATGACACTTTTTCTACAATTTTTAAGTTGAGTGTTCCCTTAATGTATTTAACAGATTTTAATATATTAGGTATGTAATATTTTATATTATTTTGTTTCAATGTAATTTCAATATTCATTGTAATATTTTAATTCTGCTTGGAAAACATTGTGCAAATAAAGAATACTGCATATATAACAACAATAAAATCCCAAAAGAAAAAAGAAGCTTTCAGTTTTACTTACGTTTTCTGCATTGCATTAGCATAAAATTTTCAAGAGTTATTGTATATTACTACTTTCAAGGTATAAAAATAGCTACAGATATAGTTTGTTTAACTGGACTGATATAATTCAATAAAATATATATTGAGTAATATTATACATACAAATTTTATATTATCATAATTTTGTCTAAAATCCAATGCACGGGTCTTCTGACCGTACGTGCTTTGTACCCGAAACAAGTCCTACTTTGTAGGTTCCCCCCCAACCTATGATTACATCCAACTACTCTCTAAAAGAACGCACATATTAAAAATGGAAATGGCAACATAAAACACATTATATAATATATCCTAACCTAAAAGGCCTAAAAGTAATAAAATATATATTAGGAGGATAACAATGGCCAAGGAAGCTCTTAATGGAAAAATGAGCATCTTCTACGCACCTCTAGAGAAAGAACTAAGGAAGAGACTAGTGAAGTGCTTTGTATGAAGTGTGGCATTGTATGGGGCAGAAATATGGACATTTCGACGAAATGAAGAGAAGCGAATGGAGCATTTGAAATGGGGATATTGAAAAGAATGGAATGTATGAAGTTGGCAGACAGAATAAAAAATGTAGCTGTATTGGAAAGAGTGGATGAAGAAAGGATGATGCTGAAATTGATCAAGAAGATGAAAAGGAATTGCCTGGGACACTGGCTGAGAAGAAACTGCCTACTGAAGGATGCACTGGAAGAAATGGTGAACGGGAGAAGAGTTCGGAGTAGAAGAAGATACCAAATGATAGACGACATTAAGATATTTGGATCATATGAGGAAACAAAGAGGAAGGCTGAAAAGACTGAAGAAAGCTGAGTTTGCAGAACAATGAATGAATGAATGAATATATTCGTGTGAACACTCGATATGTGATGCTGCTGAGGTACGCCTTTGCCCTGCTACATTGCGTTGCGATGTTTAATAATGCACCGCACCAAGCTGTATCGTATTTATCAATTTTCTATCGGGCAGCGAGGGCGATGGACAGGAAGGAAAGGCGTGTAATCACGTTGAGTGGCTGTAGCACAACAAAACCTCTCGAGCAAGCAATCCAATATATCCACAATCCTGCCTTCTTTAATTTTCTATATCTATGTTTTAACAAATAATGAGAGTTCAATAAGATTGCATTGCAACTCTGTTACAGGGACAATTAATTACACGCGTAATAAACGTACACAATTAAATAGCTTTCATAGTGATGTTATAGTTGTTTAAATTTTGGATGAACGAGTAGTCGTTTCTGAGAAGTGAAACTGTTTGAAAGTAATAGAGCAGTGGTCGTCAGCACTCGCTGAAATGGGTAAAGGGTAAGCGGAGCCGTCCAGTGTGCCCCGTCGTGCAGCAGGAATAGGTAGAGAGCATACCCGCTAGCAGTTACGAATGCACTATAGTGTTCTCCGCGGGTAACAGACGCTAGTCCCAGGGTGCTCTGTGCTGATGACCGCTGTAATAGAGCCACACAAGTAAAGCAGTGGATGGCAGAGTTGAGCGGCACAGTCAGATTACATGTAAAAATAAAAAGTCTTCCTATTTTGTAAGCATTGTGGCGCCTAGAACCTACTATTTACGCGAGGAACGATCATGCGCCCCGAATTCAATGGTTTATGTGGCGAGAATAAGCGTAATGTAGGCCTACTACACCATGAATCTATAGAAGCGTTTCTATGAATGAGTTCTGCGGAACTTCAGAGGTTGAAAAACATCTCAACACACAAACAACACAAACAAAATACAACCACATAAGGCGTATACAAACTCAAATGTAACACCTGCAACAACTTCTACATAGGACAGACAGGCAGATCGTTTCAAACACGCTACAAAGAACACATCACAGCCATAACAAAATTAAAAAAAAAACACTTCCACATATGTAGAACACATCACAAATGCTAACCACACCTACAGAGACATCAACACAGACATGGAAATTCAACACATCCAACCAAAAATCCAGAAACTAAACACATTAGAAGACTACGAAATATACAGACACACAAAAACACATCCAAATTAAGTTCTCAACACACAATTCAATTTCAGAACACACACACTCTTTGACTCCACATTACACTACACAAACACACCCCCACAGGAAACAAAACAAAAGGCGCCAAGACCAGCAACAGCCAGTTCTGAAGAAGTTCAATAACATGTTAACCAGGTACCATAGAATTTAACACGAGAAAGACATATAATACATATTCCGAAGTGACATAGTGTTAAAAGTCGTGTAATCAAGATGTATGTGAATAAAATCGTTGAAATTAGTAACTGGACTTAAGGAAACAAGGGTTGTCTACTTCAGAATGGATTACATGTTTAAAAATGAACGCCAATACAGGAGCTATACGCTCCTCCATTCCTCGTCGGCCCCTTAACGAAACCCGGTGCAGACATTGCTCGAAGACTGAAACGCTTCCGCACGTTTTGGAACAATGTGTACGTGGAATGCTCTTGCGTAATTCTAGACACCATAATGTACGATCTACATTGGCCGCTGCCTTAAAGAAGGGTTGAACTGCGGAGGAAGAAGCGTCTTGTCCATCTACAAACGGATCAGTAAGGCGTTTTGACTTTATTGCTTTTAAAGCTAATGGTAATGGAGTTATTATTGACCCAACAATCCGGTTCGAGTTGGGATCTCATCAAGCTCTCGAAATCTACGAAGAAAAGAGGACATCTATAAGCCTACAACCTCAACCATACTGAAGTTTTTGGTTTGCTAATAGGTCCTCGAAGAGCTATTCCAAAATTCTTTGACAATTTTAGAAAGACATTCGTCTTGTCAACTTCACTTAGGTGTGAGTGTTGTAAGAGTTCCCAAAAATCATGTCATACTTTAAATAACCTTTGTTTCAATTAACTGAATTAGGCTATATTTAAGTGCATGTTTCTTTTATTGTATTTCTGTACCAAAATTAATAATTGTCAATATACTGAGCCTTCAGTGGAAGACAATTTGGCAATAAATACAATAATTACTACAAATAAGGCTTCCTTAATTTTTTGTAAAAATTTCATGTGCATATATCCAGAAATAATTCACTCACAAATGATGTATATCAATAAAATCAGTTAAATGCGAATATTAAATTTATGTACACCAATTGATGGTCACTTCTTGAATTAACAAATTCTGTATTTGTATAAGGATCTATTAATTGAAATTTTCATCACTGTAGAACGTTCTATTTACATTTTAGTGTAATGAAAAGTAAAATTTGAATTTAAAATATATGTAAAGTCCTCAACATTTAAGGAAAATACTGTCCAAAACAGTATTCGTATTCCAGCGAATTTAAGATAGAATAAATATAACGTCGAAGATCGTATATGTTAATATGAATGAATGGTAATTTTATTGCGTTACGCTACAAGAGGACAGGAGTACTGAAAATTTTAACGTTAGTTAACAACTGTTATTCCGAAATTCAAGCTTCGTCTACAGTACAGACGATATGAACCGTATTTGCAGAGAAGAGCAACTCCTCGCTTTTCATTCATATGGTATAAACAGTACTTTCTCGTACAGAGTAAATACGAATCATACAATTTTGCAATATTAATAAACACACTGGCGCGTTTTATTGCAATTTCCTGAAAAGAAAGACATAGGCCTATCTATGGAATTTACAATATTTTTTTCGTAATTTCTCTCCACATTTGGGAATCATAGTTAATTTCTACTGTATCAATTATACTGTTACAAACAAGCTCATAAAACAATACACTATTTTTAACGCTTTGCTTCCTTCTTCATTACCTACTTTTGCTCATG